>NW_027274995.1:0-72466 GCF_030028105.1 Mobula birostris
GGATATCTGAGTGGAGGATGCGGATATCAATGCAGGGGGTGATCAGAGTGGAGGATGCGGATATGAATGCAGAGGGGGATGTGAGTGGAGGATGCGGATATCAATGCAGAGGGAGATTTTAGTGCTGGATGCGGATATCAATGCAGAGGGAAATCTGAGTCGAGGATGCGGATATCAATTCAGGCGGGGATCTGAGTGAGAGGATGCGGATATCAATGCAGAAAGGGATCTGTGTGGAGGATGCGGATATGAATGCAGAGGGAGATCGGAGTGGAGAATGCGGATATCAATGCAGAGGGAGATCTGAGTGGAGGATACGGATTTTCAATGCATGGGATATCTGAGTGGAGGATGCGGATATCAATGCAGGGGGTGATCTGAGTGGAGGATGCGTATATCAATGCAGAGGGGATCTGAGTGGAGGATGCGGATATCAATTCAGAGGGAGATTGGAGTGCAGGGTGCGGATATCACATCAGAGGAGGATGTGATTGGAGGATGCGGCATATCAATGCAGAGGGAGATCTGAGTTCAGAATGCGGATATCAATGCAGAGGGGGATCTGAGTGGAGAATGCAGATATGAATGCAGAGGGAGATCTAAGTGGAGAATGCGGATATCAATTCAGAGGGAGATCTGAGTGGAGGATACGGATATCAATGCTTGGAATATCTGAGTGGAGGATGCGGATATCAATTCAGGGGGTGATCAGAGTGGAGGATGCGGATATGAATGCAGAGGGGGATGTGAGTGAGGATGCGGATATCAATGCAGAGGGAGATTTTAGTGCTGGATGCGGATATCAATGCAGAGGGAAATCTGAGTCGAGGATGCGGATATCAATTCAGGCGTGGATCTGAGTGGAGGATGCGGATATCAATGCAGAAAGGGATCTGAGTGGAAGATGCAGATATCAATGCACAGTGCGATCTGAGTGGAGGATGCGGATATCAATGCAGAAGGGGATCTGAGTGGAGGATGTGGATATGAATGCAGAGGAGATCTGAGTGGAGGATACGGATTTCAATGCATGGATATCTGAGTGGAGGATGCGGATATCAATGCAGGGGGTGATCTGAGTGGAGGATGCGGATGTGAATGCAGAGGGAGATTGTAGTGGAGGATGCGAGTATCAATGCAGAGAAGATCTGAGTGGAGGATGCGGATATCAATGCAGAGGGAAATCAGAGTGCAGGATGCCGATATCAATGAAGAGGGAGATCTGAGTGGAGGATGCGGATATCTGTGCAGAGGAGATCTGAGTGGAGGATGCGGATATCAATGCATGGGATATCTGAGTGGAGGATGCGGATATCAATGCAGGGGGTGATCTGAGTGGAGAATGCGGATATGAATGCAGAGGGGGATGGGAGTGGAGGATGCGGATATCAATGCAGAGGGAGATTTTAGTGCTGGATGCGGATATCAATGCAGAGGGCAATCTGAGTCGAGGCTGCGGATATCAATTCAGACGGGGATCTGAGTGGAGGATGCGGATATCAATGCAGAAAGGGATCTGAGTGGAAGATGCAGATATCAATGCACAGTGCGATCTGAGTGGAGGATGCGGATATCAATGCAGAAGGGGATCTGAGTGGAGGATGCGGATATGAATGCAGAGGGAGATCTGAATGGAGAAGCGGATATCAATGCAGAGGGGGATCTGAGTAGAGGATGTGGATATCAATGCAGAGGGGGATTTGAGTGGAGGATGCGGATATCAATGCAGAGGGGGGATCTGAAAGGAGGATGCGGATATCAATGCAGAGGTGGATCTGAGTGAGGATGTGGATATCAATGTAGAGGGGGATCTGAGTGGAGGATGCGGATATCAATTCAGAGGGAGATTTGATTGAGGATGCGGATAAATGCAGAGTGGGATCTGAGTGAAGTATGCGTATATCAATGCAGAGGGGGATCTGAGTGGAGGATGCGGATATCAATTCAGAGGGAGATTGGAGTGCAGGGTGCGGATATCAATGCAGAGGAGGATGTGATTGGAGGATGTGGATATCAATGCAGAGGGAGATCTGAGTTCAGAATGCGGATATCAATGCAGAGGGGGATCTGAGTGGAGAATGCAGATATGAATGCAGAGGGAGATCTAAGTGGAGAATGCGGATATCAATACAGAGGGAGATCTGAGTGGAGGATACGGATATCAATGCTTGGGATATCTGAGTGGAGGATGCGGATATCAATGCAGGGGGGTGATCAGAGTGGAGGATGCGGATATGAATGCAGAGGGGGATGTGAGTGGAGGATGCGGATATCAATGCAGAGGGAGATTTTAGTGCTGGATGCGGATATCAATGCAGAGGGAAATCTGAGTCGAGGATGCGGATATCAATTCAGGCGGGGGATCTGAGTGGAGGATGCGGATATCAATGCAGAAAGGGATCTGAGTGGAGGATGCGGATATGAATGCAGAGGGAGATCGGAGTGGAGAATGCGGATATCAATGCAGAGGGAGATCTGAGTGGAGGATACGGATTTCAATGCATGGGATATCTGAGTGGAGGATGCGGATATCAATGCAGGGGGTGATCTGAGTGGAGGATGCGGATATGAATGCAGAGGGAGATTGAAGTGGAGGATGCGAATATCAATGCAGAGAAGATCTGAGTGGAGGATGCGGATATCAATGCAGAGGGAAATCAGAGGGCAGGATGCCGATATCAATGCAGAGGAAGATCTGAGTGGAGGATGCGGATATCAATGTAGAGGGGTATCTGAGTGGAGGATGCGGATATCAATGCAGAGGGCGATCAGAGTGGCGAATGTGGATATCTATGCAGAGGGAGATCTGAGTGGAGGATGCGGATATCAATGCAGAGTGGGATCTGAGTGGAGGATGCGGATATCCGTGCAGAGGGAGATCTGAGAGGGTGATGCGGATATCAATGCAGACGAACATCTGAGTGGAGGATGCGGATATGAATGCAGAGGGAGATCTGAGTGGAGGATGCGAAGATTACTGCAGAGGGGGTTCTGAGTGGAGAATGCGGATATCAATGCAGAGGGGGATCTGAGTGGAGGATGCGGACATCAATGCAGAGGGAGATCTGAGAGGAGGATGTAGATATCAATGCAGAGAGAGTTCTGAGTGGAGTATGCGGATATCAATGCAGAGGAGGATTTGATTGGAGGATGCGGATATCAATGCAGAGGGAGATCTGAGTTCAGAATGCGGATATTAATGCAGAGGGGGATCTGAGTGGAGAATGCAGATATGAATGCAGAGGGAGATCTAAGTGGAGAATGCGAATATCAATGCAGAGGGAGATCTGAGTGGAGGATACGGATATCAATGCATGGGATATCTGAGTAGAGCATGCGGATATCAATGGATGGGGTGATCTGAGTGGAGGATGCAGATATGAATGCAGAGGGGGATGTGAGTGGAGGATGCGGATATCAATGCAGAGGGAGATTTTAGTGCTGGATGCGGATATCAATGCAGAGGGAAATCTGAGTGGAGGATGCGGATATCAATTCAGACGGGGATCTGAGTGGAGGATGCGGATATCAATGCAGAAAGGGATCTGAGTGGAAGATGCAGATATCAATGCACAGTGCGATCTGAGTGGAGGATGCGGATATCAATGCAGAAGGGGATCTGAGTGGAGGATGCGGATATGAATGCAGAGGGAGATCTAAGTGTAGAATGCGGATATCAATGCAGAGGGAGATTGCAGTGGAGGATGCGAATATCAATGCAGAGAAGATCTGAGTGGAGGATGCGGATATCAATGCAGAGGGAAATCAGAGTGGCGAATGCGGATATCTGTGCAGAGGGAGATCTGAGTGGAGGATGCGGATATCAATGCAGGGGGTGATCTGAGTGGAGGATGCGGATATGAATGCAGAGGGAGATTGAAGTGGAGGATGCGAATATCAATGCAGAGAAGATCTGAGTGGAGGAATCGGATATCAATGCAGAGGGAAATCTGAGTGCAGGATGCCGATATCAATGAAGAGGGAGATCTGAGTGGAGGATGCGGATATCAATGTAGAGGGGTATCTGAGTGGAGGATGCGGATATCAATGCAGAGGGCGATCAGCGTGGCAAATGCGGATATCTGTGCAGAGGGAGATCTGAGTGGAGGATGTGGATATCAATGCAGAGTGGGATCTGAGTGGAGGATGCGGATATCCGTGCAGAGGGAGATCTGAGAGGGGGATGCGGATATCAATGCATGGGATATCTGAGTGGAGGATGCGGATATCAATGCAGAGGGTGATCTGAGTGGAGGACGCGGATATGAATGCAGAGGGGGATGGGAGTGGAGGATGCGGATATCAATGCAGAGGGAGATTTTAGTGCTGGATGCAGATATCAATGCAGAGGGCAATCTGAGTCGAGGATGCGGATATCAATTCAGACGGGGATCTGAGTGGAGGATGCGGATATCAATGCAGAAAGGGATCTGAGTGGAAGATGCAGATATCAATGCACAGTGCGATCTGAGTGGAGGATGCGGATATCAATGCAGAAGGGGATCTGAGTGGAGGATGCGGATATGAATGCAGAGGGAGATCTGAATGGAGGATGTGGATATCAATGCAGAGGGGGATCTGAGTAGAGGATGTGGATATCAATGCAGAGGGGGATCTGAGTGGAGGATGCGGATATCAATGCAGAGGGGGATCTGAATGGAGGATGCGGATATCAATGCAGAGGTGGATCTGAGTGGAGGATGTGGATATCAATGTAGAGGGGGATCTGAGTGGAGGATGCGGATATCAATTCAGAGGGAGATTTGATTGGAGGATGCGGATATCAATGCAGAGTGGGATCTGAGTGAAGTATGCGTATATCAATGCAGAGGGGGATCTGAGTGGAGGATGCGGATATCAATTCAGAGGGAGATTGGAGTGCAGGGTGCGGATATCACATCAGAGGAGGATGTGATTGGAGGATGCGGATATCAATGCAGAGGGAGATCTGAGTTCAGAATGCTGATATCAATGCAGAGGGGGATCTGAGTGGAGAATGCAGATATGAATGCAGAGGGAGATCTAAGTGGAGAATGCGGATATCAATTCAGAGGGAGATCTGAGTGGAGGATACGGATATCAATGCTTGGGATATCTGAGTGGAGGATGCGGATATCAATTCAGGGGGTGATCAGAGTGGAGGATGCGGATATGAATGCAGAGGGGGATGTGAGTGGAGGATGCGGATATCAATGCAGAGGGAGATTTTAGTGCTGGATGCGGATATCAATGCAGAGGGAAATCTGAGTCGAGGATGCGGATATCAATTCAGGCGTGGATCTGAGTGGAGGATGCGGATATCAATGCAGAAAGGGATCTGAGTGGAAGATGCAGATATCAATGCACAGTGCGATCTGAGTGGTGATGCGGATATCAATGCAGAAGGGGATCTGAGTGGAGGATGTGGATATGAATGCAGAGGGAGATCTGAGTGGAGGATACGGATTTCAATGCATGGGATATCTGAGTGGAGGATGCGGATATCAATGCAGGGGGTGATCTGAGTGGAGGATGCGGATGTGAATGCAGAGGGAGATTGTAGTGGAGGATGCGAGTATCAATGCAGAGAAGATCTGAGTGGAGGATGCGGATATCAATGCAGAGGGAAATCAGAGTGCAGGATGCCGATATCAATGAAGAGGGAGATCTGAGTGGAGGATGCGGATATCAATGTAGAGGGGTATCTGAGTGGAGGATACGGATATCAATGCAGAGGGCGATTAGCGTAGCGAATGCGGATATCTGTGCAGAGGGAGATCTGAGTGGAGGATGCGGATATCAATGCATGGGATATCTGAGTGGAGGATGCGGATATCAATGCAGGGGGTGATCTGAGTGGAGGATGCGGATATGAATGCAGAGGGGGATGGGAGTGTAGGATGCGGATATCAATGCAGAGGGAGATTTTAGTGCTGGATGCGGATATCAATGCAGAGGAGGATGTGATTGGAGGATGTGGATATCAATGCAGAGGGGGATCTGAGTGGAGAATGCAGATATGAATGCAGAGGGAGATCTAAGTGGAGAATGCGGATATCAATACAGAGGGAGATCTGAGTGGAGGATACGGATATCAATGCTTGGGATATCTGAGTGGAGGATGCGGATATCAATGCAGGGGGTGATCAGAGTGGAGGATGCGGATATGAATGCAGAGGGGGATGTGAGTGGAGGATGCGGATATCAATGCAGAGGGAGATTTTAGTGCTGGATGCGGATATCAATGCAGAGGGAAATCTGAGTCGAGGATGCGGATATCAATTCAGGCGGGGATCTGAGTGGAGGATGCGGATATCAATGCAGAAAGGGATCTGAGTGGAGGATGCGGATATGAATGCAGAGGGAGATCAGAGTGGAGAATGCGGATATCAATGCAGAGGGAGATCTGAGTGGAGGATACGGATTTCAATGCATGGGATATCTGAGTGGAGGATGCGGATATCAATGCAGGGGGTGATCTGAGTGGAGGATGCGTATATCAATGCAGAGGGGGATCTGAGTGGAGGATGCGGATATCAATTCAGAGGGAGATTGGAGTGCAGGGTGCGGATATCACATCAGAGGAGGATGTGATTGGAGGATGCGGATATCAATGCAGAGGGAGATCTGAGTTCAGAATGCGGATATCAATGCAGAGGGGGATCTGAGTGGAGAATGCAGATATGAATGCAGAGGGAGATCTAAGTGGAGAATGCGGATATCAATTCAGAGGGAGATCTGAGTGGAGGATACGGATATCAATGCTTGGAATATCTGAGTGGAGGATGCGGATATCAATTCAGGGGGTGATCAGAGTGGAGGATGCGGATATGAATGCAGAGGGGGATGTGAGTGGAGGATGCGGATATCAATGCAGAGGGAGATTTTAGTGCTGGATGCGGATATCAATGCAGAGGGAAATCTGAGTCGAGGATGCGGATATCAATTCAGGCGTGGATCTGAGTGGAGGATGCGGATATCAATGCAGAAAGGGATCTGAGTGGAGGATGTGGATATGAATGCAGAGGGAGATCTGAGTGGAGGATGCGGATATCAATGCAGAAGGGGATCTGAGTGGAGGATGTGGATATGAATGCAGAGGGAGATCTGAGTGGAGGATACGGATTTCAATGCATGGGATATCTGAGTGGAGGATGCGGATATCAATGCAGGGGTGATCTGAGTGGAGGATGCGGATGTGAATGCAGAGGGAGATTGTAGTGGAGGATGCGAGTATCAATGCAGAGAAGATCTGAGTGGAGGATGCGGATATCAATGCAGAGGGAAATCAGAGTGCAGGATGCCGATATCAATGAAGAGGGAGATCTGAGTGGAGGATGCGGATATCTGTGCAGAGGGAGATCTGAGTGGAGGATGCGGATATCAATGCATGGGATATCTGAGTGGAGGATGCGGATATCAATGCAGGGGGTGATCTGAGTGGAGAATGCGGATATGAATGCAGAGGGGGATGGGAGTGTAGGATGCGGATATCAATGCAGAGGGAGATTTTAGTGCTGGATGCGGATATCAATGCAGAGGGCAATCTGAGTCGAGGATGCGGATATCAATTCAGACGGGGATCTGAGTGGAGGATGCGGATATCAATGCAGAAAGGGATCTGAGTGGAAGATGCAGATATCAATGCACAGTGCGATCTGAGTGGAGGATGCGGATATCAATGCAGAAGGGGATCTGAGTGGAGGATGCGGATATGAATGCAGAGGGAGATCTGAATGGAGGAAGCGGATATCAATGCAGAGGGGGATCTGAGTAGAGGATGTGGATATCAATGCAGAGGGGGATTTGAGTGGAGGATGCGGATATCAATGCAGAGGGGGATCTGAAAGGAGGATGCGGATATCAATGCAGAGGTGGATCTGAGTGGAGGATGTGGATATCAATGTAGAGGGGGATCTGAGTGGAGGATGCGGATATCAATTCAGAGGGAGATTTGATTGGAGGATGCGGATATCAATGCAGAGTGGGATCTGAGTGAAGTATGCGTATATCAATGCAGAGGGGGATCTGAGTGGAGGATGCGGATATCAATTCAGAGGGAGATTGGAGTGCAGGGTGCGGATATCAATGCAGAGGAGGATGTGATTGGAGGATGTGGATATCAATGCAGAGGGAGATCTGAGTTCAGAATGCGGATATCAATGCAGAGGGGGATCTGAGTGGAGAATGCAGATATGAATGCAGAGGGAGATCTAAGTGGAGAATGCGGATATCAATACAGAGGGAGATCTGAGTGGAGGATACGGATATCAATGCTTGGGATATCTGAGTGGAGGATGCGGATATCAATGCAGGGGGTGATCAGAGTGGAGGATGCGGATATGAATGCAGAGGGGGATGTGAGTGGAGGATGCGGATATCAATGCAGAGGGAGATTTTAGTGCTGGATGCGGATATCAATGCAGAGGGAAATCTGAGTCGAGGATGCGGATATCAATTCAGGAGGGGATCTGAGTGGAGGATGCGGATATCAATGCAGAAAGGGATCTGAGTGGAGGATGCGGATATGAATGCAGAGGGAGATCGGAGTGGAGAATGCGGATATCAATGCAGAGGGAGATCTGAGTGGAGGATACGGATTTCAATGCATGGGATATCTGAGTGGAGGATGCGGATATCAATGCAGGGGGTGATCTGAGTGGAGGATGCGGATATGAATGCAGAGGGAGATTGAAGTGGAGGATGCGAATATCAATGCAGAGAAGATCTGAGTGGAGGATGCGGATATCAATGCAGAGGGAAATCAGAGGGCAGGATGCCGATATCAATGCAGAGGAAGATCTGAGTGGAGGATGCGGATATTAATGTAGAGGGGTATCTGAGTGGAGGATGCGGATATCAATGCAGAGGGCGATCAGAGTGGCGAATGTGGATATCTATGCAGAGGGAGATCTGATTGGAGGATGCGGATATCAATGCAGAGTGGGATCTGAGTGGAGGATGCGGATATCCGTGCAGAGGGAGATCTGAGAGGGTGATGCGGATATCAATGCAGACGAACATCTGAGTGGAGGATGCGGATATGAATGCAGAGGGAGATCTGAGTGGAGGATGCGAAGATTACTGCAGAGGGGGTTCTGAGTGGAGAATGCGGATATCAATGCAGAGGGGGATCTGAGTGGAGGATGCGGACATCAATGCAGAGGGAGATCTGAGAGGAGGATGTAGATATCAATGCAGAGAGAGTTCTGAGTGGAGTATGCGGATATCAATGCAGAGGAGGATTTGATTGGAGGATGCGGATATCAATGCAGAGGGAGATCTGAGTTCAGAATGCGGATATTAATGCAGAGGGGGATCTGAGTGGAGAATGCAGATATGAATGCAGAGGGAGATCTGAGTGGAGGATACGGATATCAATGCATGGGATATCTGAGTAGAGGATGCGGATATCAATGGATGGGGTGATCTGAGTGGAGGATGCAGATATGAATGCAGAGGGGGATGTGAGTGGAGGATGCGGATATCAATGCAGAGGGAGATTTTAGTGCTGGATGCGGATATCAATGCAGAGGGAAATCTGAGTCGATGATGCGGATATCAATTCAGACGGGGATCTGAGTGGAGGATGCGGATATCAATGCAGAAAGGGATCTGAGTGGAAGATGCAGATATCAATGCACAGTGCGATCTGAGTGGAGGATGCGGATATCAATGCAGAAGGGGATCTGAGTGGAGGATGCAGATATGAATGCAGAGGGAGATCTAAGTGTAGAATGCGGATATCAATGCAGAGGGAGATTGAAGTGGAGGATGCGAATATCAATGCAGAGAAGATCTGAGTGGAGGATGCGGATATCAATGCAGAGGGAAATCAGAGTGGCGAATGCGGATATCTGTGCAGAGGGAGATCTGAGTGGAGGATGCGGATATCAATGCAGGGGGTGATCTGAGTGGAGGATGCGGATATGAATGCAGAGGGAGATTGAAGTGGAGGATGCGAATATCAATGCAGAGAAGATCTGAGTGGAGGAATCGGATATCAATGCAGAGGGAAATCTGAGTGCAGGATGCCGATATCAATGAAGAGGGAGATCTGAGTGGAGGATGCGGATATCAATGTAGAGGGGTATCTGAGTGGAGGATGCGGATATCAATGCAGAGGGCGATCAGCGTGGCAAATGCGGATATCTGTGCAGAGGGAGATCTGAGTGGAGGATGTGGATATCAATGCAGAGTGGGATCTGAGTGGAGGATGCGGATATCCGTGCAGAGGGAGATCTGAGAGGGGGATGCGGATATCAATGCATGGGATATCTGAGTGGAGGATGCGGATATCAATGCAGAGGGTGATCTGAGTGGAGGACGCGGATATGAATGCAGAGGGGGATGGGAGTGGAGGATGCGGATATCAATGCAGAGGGAGATTTTAGTGCTGGATGCGGATATCAATGCAGAGGGCAATCTGAGTCGAGGATGCGGATATCAATTCAGACGGGGATCTGAGTGGAGGATGCGGATATCAATGCAGAAAGGGATCTGAGTGGAAGATGCAGATATCAATGCACAGTGCGATCTGAGTGGAGGATGCGGATATCAATGCAGAAGGGGATCTGAGTGGAGGATGCGGATATGAATGCAGAGGGAGATCTGAATGGAGGATGTGGATATCAATGCAGAGGGGGATCTGAGTAGAGGATGTGGATATCAATGCAGAGGGGGATCTGAGTGGAGGATGCGGATATCAATGCAGAGGGGGATCTGAATGGAGGATGCGGATATCAATGCAGAGGTGGATCTGAGTGGAGGATGTGGATATCAATGTAGAGGGGGATCTGAGTGGAGGATGCGGATATCAATTCAGAGGGAGATTTGATTGGAGGATGCGGATATCAATGCAGAGTGGGATCTGAGTGAAGTATGCGTATATCAATGCAGAGGGGGATCTGAGTGGAGGATGCGGATATCAATTCAGAGGGAGATTGGAGTGCAGGGTGCGGATATCACATCAGAGGAGGATGTGATTGAGGATGCGGATATCAATGCAGAGGGAGATCTGAGTTCAGAATGCGGATATCAATGCAGAGGGGGATCTGAGTGGAGAATGCAGATATGAATGCAGAGGGAGATCTAAGTGGAGAATGCGGATATCAATTCAGAGGGAGATCTGAGTGGAGGATACGGATATCAATGCTTGGGATATCTGAGTGGAGGATGCGGATATCAATTCAGGGGGTGATCAGAGTGGAGGATGCGGATATGAATGCAGAGGGGGATGTGAGTGGAGGATGCGGATATCAATGCAGAGGGAGATTTTAGTGCTGGATGCGGATATCAATGCAGAGGGAAATCTGAGTCGAGGATGCGGATATCAATTCAGGCGTGGATCTGAGTGGAGGATGCGGATATCAATGCAGAAAGGGATCTGAGTGGAAGATGCAGATATCAATGCACAGTGCGATCTGAGTGGTGATGCGGATATCAATGCAGAAGGGGATCTGAGTGGAGGATGTGGATATGAATGCAGAGGGAGATCTGAGTGGAGGATACGGATTTCAATGCATGGGATATCTGAGTGGAGGATGCGGATATCAATGCAGGGGGTGATCTGAGTGGAGGATGCGGATGTGAATGCAGAGGGAGATTGTAGTGGAGGATGCGAGTATCAATGCAGAGAAGATCTGAGTGGAGGATGCGGATATCAATGCAGAGGGAAATCAGAGTGCAGGATGCCGATATCAATGAAGAGGGAGATCTGAGTGGAGGATGCGGATATCAATGTAGAGGGGTATCTGAGTGGAGGATATGGATATCAATGCAGAGGGCGATCAGCGTGGCGAATGCGGATATCTGTGCAGAGGGAGATCTGAGTGGAGGATGCGGATATCAATGCATGGGATATCTGAGTGGAGGATGCGGATATCAATGCAGGGGGTGATCTGAGTGGAGGATGCGGATATGAATGCAGAGGGGGATGGGAGTGTAGGATGCGGATATCAATGCAGAGGGAGATTTTAGTGCTGGATGCGGATATCAATGCAGAGGGCAATCTGAGTCGAGGATGCGGATATCAATTCAGACGGGGATCTGAGTGGAGGATGCGGATATCAATGCAGAAAGGGATCTGAGTGGAAGATGCAGATATCAATGCACAGTGCGATCTGAGTGGAGGATGCGGATATCAATGCAGAAGGGGATCTGAGTGGAGGATGCGGATATGAATGCAGAGGGAGATCTGAATGGAGGAAGCGGATATCAATGCAGAGGGGGATCTGAGTAGAGGATGTGGATATCAATGCAGAGGGGGATTTGAGTGGAGGATGCGGATATCAATGCAGAGGGGGATCTGAAAGGAGGATGCGGATATCAATGCAGAGGTGGATCTGAGTGGAGGATGTGGATATCAATGTAGAGGGGGATCTGAGTGGAGGATGCGGATATCAATTCAGAGGGAGATTTGATTGGAGTATGCGGATATCAATGCAGAGTGGGATCTGAGTGAAGTATGCGTATATCAATGCAGAGGGGGATCTGAGTGGAGGATGCGGATATCAATTCAGAGGGAGATTGGAGTGCAGGGTGCGGATATCAATGCAGAGGAGGATGTGATTGGAGGATGTGGATATCAATGCAGAGGGAGATCTGAGTTCAGAATGCGGATATCAATGCAGAGGGGGATCTGAGTGGAGAATGCAGATATGAATGCAGAGGGAGATCTAAGTGGAGAATGCGGATATCAATACAGAGGGAGATCTGAGTGGAGGATACGGATATCAATGCTTGGGATATCTGAGTGGAGGATGCGGATATCAATGCAGGGGGTGATCAGAGTGGAGGATGCGGATATGAATGCAGAGGGGGATGTGAGTGGAGGATGCGGATATCAATGCAGAGGGAGATTTTAGTGCTGGATGCGGATATCAATGCAGAGGGAAATCTGAGTCGAGGATGCGGATATCAATTCAGGCGGGGATCTGAGTGGAGGATGCGGATATCAATGCAGAAAGGGATCTGAGTGGAAAATGCGGATATGAATGCAGAGGGAGATCGGAGTGGAGAATGCGGATATCAATGCAGAGGGAGATCTGAGTGGAGGATACGGATTTCAATGCATGGGATATCTGAGTGGAGGATGCGGATATCAATGCAGGGGGTGATCTGAGTGGAGGATGCGGATATGAATGCAGAGGGAGATTGAAGTGGAGGATGCGAATATCAATGCAGAGAAGATCTGAGTGGAGGATGCGGATATCAATGCAGAGGGAAATCAGAGTGCAGGATGCCGATATCAATGCAGAGGAAGATCTGAGTGGAGGATGCGGATATCAATGTAGAGGGGGATCTGAGTGGAGGATGCGGATATCAATGCAGAGGGCGATCAGAGTGGCGAATGCGGATATCTGTGCAGAGGGAGATCTGAGTGGAGGATGCGGATATCAATGCGAAGGGGGATCAGAGTGGAGGATGCGGATATCAATACACAGGGAGATCTGAGTGGAGGATGCGGATATCAATGCAGAGGGGGATCTGAGTGGAGGATGCGGATATCAATGCAGAGGGAAATCAGAGTGCAGGATGCCGATATCAATGAAGAGGGAGATCTGAGTGGAGGATGCGGATATCAATGTAGAGGGGTATCTGAGTGGAGGATACGGATATCAATGCAGAGGGCGATCAGCGTGGCGAATGCGGATATCTGTGCAGAGGGAGATCTGAGTGGAGGATGCGGATATCAATGCATGGGAAATCTGAGTGGAGGATGCGGATATCAATGCAGGGGGTGATCTGAGTGGAGGATGCGGATATGAATGCAGAGGGGGATGGGAGTGTAGGATGCGGATATCAATGCAGAGGGAGATTTTAGTGCTGGATGCGGATATCAATGCAGAAGGCAATCTGAGTCGAGGATGCGGATATCAATTCAGACGGGGATCTGAGTGGAGGATGCGGATATCAATGCAGAAAGGGATCTGAGTGGAAGATGCAGATATCAATGCACAGTGCGATCTGAGTGGAGGATGCGGATATCAATGCAGATGGGGATCTGAGTGGAGGATGCGGATATGAATGCAGAGGGAGATCTGAATGGAGGAAGCGGATATCAATGCAGAGGGGGATCTGAGTAGAGGATGTGGATATCAATGCAGAGGGGGATTTGAGTGGAGGATGCGGATATCAATGCAGAGGGGGATCTGAAAGGAGGATGCGGATATCAATGCAGAGGTGGATCTGAGTGGAGGATGTGGATATCAATGTAGAGGGGGATCTGAGTGGAGGATGCGGATATCAATTCAGAGGGAGATTTGATTGGAGGATGCGGATATCAATGCAGAGTGGGATCTGAGTGAAGTATGCGTATATCAATGCAGAGGGGGATCTGAGTGGAGGATGCGGATAACAATTCAGAGGGAGATTGGAGTGCAGGGTGCGGATATCAATGCAGAGGAGGATGTGATTGGAGGATGTGGATATCAATGCAGAGGGAGATCTGAGTTCAGAATGCGGATATCAATGCAGAGGGGGATCTGAGTGGAGAATGCAGATATGAATGCAGAGGGAGATCTAAGTGGAGAATGCGGATATCAATACAGAGGGAGATCTGAGTGGAGGATACGGATATCAATGCTTGGGATATCTGAGTGGAGGATGCGGATATTAATGCAGGGGGTGATCAGAGTGGAGGATGCGGATATGAATGCAGAGGGGGATGTGAGTGGAGGATGCGGATATCAATGCAGAGGGAGACTTTAGTGCTGGATGCGGATATCAATGCAGAGGGAAATCTGAGTCGAGGATGCGGATATCAATTCAGGCGGGGATCTGAGTGGAGGATGCGGATATCAATGCAGAAAGGGATCTGAGTGGAAAATGCGGATATGAATGCAGAGGGAGATCGGAGTGGAGAATGCGGATATCAATGCAGAGGGAGATCTGAGTGGAGGATACGGATTTCAATGCATGGGATATCTGAGTGGAGGATGCGGATATCAATGCAGGGGGTGATCTGAGTGGAGGATGCGGATATGAATGCAGAGGGAGATTGAAGTGGAGGATGCGAATATCAATGCAGAGAAGATCTGAGTGGAGGATGCGGATATCAATGCAGAGGGAAATCAGAGTGCAGGATGCCGATATCAATGCAGAGGAAGATCTGAGTGGAGGATGCGGATATCAATGTAGAGGGGGATCTGAGTGGAGGATGCGGATATCAATGCAGAGGGCGATCAGAGTGGCGAATGCGGATATCTGTGCAGAGGGAGATCTGAGTGGAGGATGCGGATATCAATGCGAAGTGGGATCAGAGTGGAGGATGCGGATATCAATACACAGGGAGATCTGAGTGGAGGATGCGGATATCAATGCAGAGGGGGATCTGAGTGGAGGATGCGGATATCAATGCAGAGGGAAATCAGAGTGCAGGATGCCGATATCAATGAAGAGGGAGATCTGAGTGGAGGATGTGGATATCAATGTAGAGGGGTATCTGAGTGGAGGATGCGGATATCAATGCAGAGGGCGATCAGCGTGGCAAATGCGGATATCTGTGCAGAGGGAGATCTGAGTGGAGGATGTGGATATCAATGCAGAGTGGGATCTGAGTGGAGGATGCGGATATCCGTGCAGAGGGAGATCTGAGAGGGCGATGCGGATATCAATGCATGGGATATCTGAGTGGAGGATGCGGATATCAATGCAGGGGGTGATCTGAGTGGATGACGCGGATATGAATGCAGAGGGGGATGGGAGTGGAGGATGCGGATATCAATGCAGAGGGAGATTTTAGTGCAGGATGCGGATATCAATGCAGAGGGAGATCTGATTGGAGGATGCGGAATTCAATGGAGAGGGAGATCTGAGTGCAGGATGCGGATATCAATGCAGAGGGGGACCTGAGTAGTAGATGCGGATATCAATGCAGAGAGGGATCTTTGTGGAGGATGCGGATATCAATGCAGAGGGAGATCTGAGTGGAGGATGCGGATATCAATGCAGAGGGGGATCTGAGTGGAGGATGCGGATATCAATGCGAAGGGGGATCAGAGTGGAGGATGCGGATATCAATACATAGGGAGATCTGAGTGGAGGATGCGGATATCAATGCAGAGGGGGATCTGAGTGGAGGATGCGGATATCAATTCAGAGGGAGATTGGAGTGCAGGGTGTGGATATCAATGCAGAGGAGGATTTGATTGGAGGATGCGGATATCAGTACACAGGGAGATTTGAGTGGAAGATGCGGATATCAATGCAGAGTGGGATCTGAGTGGAGGATGCAGATATCAGTGCAGAGGGAGATCAGAGTGGATGATGCGGATATCAATGCTGAGGGAGGTCTGACTGGAGGATGCGGATATCAATGCAGAGGGAGATCTGAGTGAAGGATGTGGATATGAATGCAGAGGGAGATCTGAGTGGAGAATGCGGATATCAATGCAGAGGGAGATCTGAGTGGAGGATACGGATTTCAATGCATGGGATATCTGAGTGGAGGATGCGGATATCAATGCAGGGGGTGATCTGAGTGGAGGATGCGGATATGAAAGCAGAGGGAGATTGAAGTGGAGGATGCGAATATCAATGCAGAGGGGGATCTGAGTGGAGGATGCGGATATCAATGCAGAGGGAAATCAGAGTGCAGGATGCCGATATCAATGAAGAGGGAGATCTGAGTGGAGGATGTGGATATCAATGTAGAGGGGTATCTGAGTGGAGGATGCGAATATCAATGCAGAGGGCGATCAGCGTGGGAAATGCGGATATCTGTGCAGAGGGAGATCTGAGTGGAGGATGTGGATATCAATGCAGAGTGGGATCTGAGTGGAGGATGCGGATATCCGTGCAGAGGGAGATCTGACAGGGGGATGCGGATATCAATGCATGGGATATCTGAGTGGAGGACGCGGATATCAATGCAGGGGGTGATCTGAGTGGATGACGCGGATATGAATGCAGAGGGGGATGGGAGTGGAGGATGCGGATATCAATGCAGAGGGAGATTTTAGTGCAGGATGCGGATATCAATGCAGAGGGAGATCTGATTGGAGGATGCGGAATTCAATGCAGAGGGAGATCTGAGTGCAAGATGCGGATATCAATGCAGAGGGGGACCTGAGTAGTAGATGCGGATATCAATGCAGAGAGGGATCTTTGTGGAGGATGCGGATATCAATGCAGAAGGGGATCTGAGTGGAGGATGCGGATATCAATGCAGAGGGGGATCTGAGTGGAGGATGCGGATATCAATGCGAAGGGGGATCAGAGTGGAGGATGCGGATATCAATACACAGGGAGATCTGAGTGGAGGATGCGGATATCAATGCAGAGGGGGATCTGAGTGGAGGATGCGGATATCAATGCAGAGGGAAATCAGAGTGCAGGATGCCGATATCAATGAAGAGTGAGATCTGAGTGGAGGATGTGGATATCAATGTAGAGGAGTATCTGAGTGGAGGATGCGGATATCAATGCAGAGGGCGATCAGCGTGGCAAATGCGGATATCTGTGCAGAGGGAGATCTGAGTGGAGGATGTGGATATCAATGCAGAGTGGGATCTGAGTGGAGGATGCGGATATCCGTGCAGAGGGAGATCTGAGTGGGGGATGCGGATATCAATGCATGGGATATCTGAGTGGAGGATGCGGATATGAATGCAGGGGGTGATCTGAGTGGATGACGCGGATATGAATGCAGAGGGGGATGGGAGTGGAGGATGCGGATATCAATGCAGAGGGAGATTTTAGTGCTGGATGCGGATATCAATGCAGAGGGCAATCTGAGTCGAGGATGCGGATATCAATTCAGACGGGGATCTGAGTGGAGGATGCGGATATCAATGCAGAAAGGGATCTGAGTGGAAGATGCAGATATCAATGCACAGTGCGATCTGAGTGGAGGAAGCGGATATCAATGCAGAGGGGGATCTGAGTAGAGGATGTGGATATCAATGCAGAGGGGGATCTGAGTGGAGGATGCGGATATCAATGCAGAGGGGGATCTGAATGGAGGATGCGGATATCAATGCAGAGGTGGATCTGAGTGGAGGATGTGGATATCAATGTAGAGGGGGATCTGAGTGGAGGATGCGGATATCAATTCAGAGGGAGATTTGATTGGAGGATGCGGATATCAATGCAGAGTGGGATCTGAGTGAAGTATGCGTATATCAATGCAGAGGGGGATCTGAGTGGAGGATGCGGATATCAATTCAGAGGGAGATTGGAGTGCAGGGTGCGGATATCACATCAGAGGAGGATGTGATTGGAGGATGCGGATATCAATGCAGAGGGAGATCTGAGTGGAGGATGCGGATATCCGTGCAGAGGGAGATCTGAGAGGGGGATGCGGATATCAATGCATGGGATATCTGAGTGGAGGATGCGGATATCAATGCAGGGGGTGATCTGAGTGGATGACGCGGATATGAATGCAGAGGGGGATGGGAGTGGAGGATGCGGATATCAATGCAGAGGGAGATTTTAGTGCAGGATGCGGATATCAATGCAGAGGGGGATCTGAGTAGAGGATGCGGATATCAATGCAGAAAGGGATCTGAGTGGAAGATGCAGATATCAATGCACAGTGCGATCTGAGTGGAGGATGCGGATATCAATGCAGAGGGAAATCAGAGTGCAGGATGCCGATATCAATGCAGAGAAGATCTGAGTGGAGGATGCGGATATCAATGCAGAGGGCTATCAGAGTGGCGAATGCGGATATCTGTGCAGAGGGAGATCTGAGTGGAGGATGCGGATATCAATGCAGAGTGGGATCTGAGTGGAGGATGCGGATATCCATGCAGAGGGAGATCTGAGAGGGGGATGCGGATATCAATGCAGAGGAACATCTGAGTGGAGGATGCGGATATCAATGCAGAGGGAGATCTGAGTGGAGTATGCGAAGATTACTGCAGAGGGGGATCTGAATGGAGAATGCGGATATCAATGCAGAGGGAGATCTGAGAGGAGGATGCAGATATCAATGCAGAGGGAGATCTGAGTGCAGGATGCGGATATCAATGCAGAGGGGGACCTGAGACGAGATGCGGATATCAATGCAGAGGGAAATCTGAGTCGAGGTTTCGGATATCACTGCAGAGGAGGATCTGAGTGGAGGATGCGGATATCAATGCAGAAAGAGATCTGAGTGGAAGATGCAGATATCAATGCAGAGGGGGCTCTGAGTGGAGGATGTGGAACTCAATGCAGAGGGGTATCTGAGTGGAGGATGCGGATGTCAATGCAGAGGGAGATCTGAGTGGAGGATGCGGATATCAATGCACAGGGGGATCTGAGTGGAGGATGCGGATATCAATACAGAGGGAGATTTGATTGGAGGATGCGGATATCAATGCAGAAGGAGATCTGAGTGCAGGATGCGGATATCAATGCAGAGGGAGATCTGAGTGGAGAATGCGGATATCAATGCATGGGATATCTGAGTGGAGGATGCGGATATCAATGCGGGGGGTGATCTGAGTGGATGACGCGGATATGAATGCAGAGGGGGATGGGAGTGGAGGATGCGGATATCAATGCAGAGGGAGATTTGAGTGCAGGATGCGGATATCAATGCAGAGGGAGATCTGATTGGAGGATGCGGAATTCAATGCAGAGTGAGATCTGAGTGCAGGATGCGGATATCAATGCAGAGGGGGACCTGAGTAGTAGATGCGGATATCAATGCAGAGAGGGATCTTTGTGGAGGATGCGGATATCAATGCAGAGGGAGATCTGAGTGGAGGATGCGGATATCAATGCAGAGGGGGATCTGAGTGGAGGATGCGGATATCAATGCGAAGGGGCATCAGAGTGGAGGATGCGGATATCAATGCAGAGGAGGATTTGATTGGAGGATGCGGATATCAGTACACAGGGAGATCTGAGTGGATGATGCGGATATCAATTCAGAGGGAGGTCTGACTGGAGGATGCGGATATCAATGCAGAGGGAGATCTGAGTGAAGGATGCGGATATGAATTCAGAGGGAGATCTGAGTGGAGGATACGGATTTAAATGCATGGGATATCTGAGTATAGGATGCGGATATCAATGCAGGGGGTGATCTGAGTGGAGGATGCGGATATGAATGCAGACGGAGATTGAAGTGGAGGATGCGAATATCAATGCAGAGGGGGATCTGAGTGGAGGATGCGGATATCAATGCAGAGGGAAATCAGAGTGCAGGATGCCGATATCAATGAAGAGGGAGATCTGAGTGGAGGATGTGGATATCAATGTAGAGGGGTATCTGAGTGGAGGATGCGGATATCAATGCAGAGGGCGATCAGCGTGGCAAATGCGGATATCTGTGCAGAGGGAGATCTGAGTGGAGGATGTGGATATCAATGCAGAGTGGGATCTGAGTGGAGGATGCGGATATCCGTGCAGAGGGAGATCTGAGAGGGGGATGCGGATATCAATGCATGGGATATCTGAGTGGAGGATGCGGATATCAATGCAGGGGGTGATCTGAGTGGATGACGCGGATATGAATGCAGAGGGGGATGGGAGTGGAGGATGCGGATATCAATGCAGAGGGAGATTTTAGTGCAGGATGCGGATATCAATGCAGAGGGAGATCTGATTGGAGGATGCGGAATTCAATGCAGAGGGAGATCTGAGTGCAGGATGCGGATATCAATGCAGAGGGGGACCTGAGTAGTAGATGCGGATATCAATGCGGAGAGGGATCTTTGTGGAGGATGCGGATATCAATGCAGAGGGAGATCTGAGTGGAGGATGCGGATATCAATGCAGAGGGGGATCTGAGTGGAGGATGCGGATATCAATGCGAAGGGGGATCAGAGTGGAGGATGCGGATATCAATACACAGGGAGATCTGAGTGGAGGATGCGGATATCAATGCAGAGGGGGATCTGAGTGGAGGATGCGGATATCAATGCAGAGGTAAATCAGAGTGCAGGATGCCGATATCAATGAAGAGGGAGATCTGAGTGGAGGATGTGGATATCAATGTAGAGGGGTATCTGAGTGGAGGATGCGGATATCAATGCAGAGGGCGATCAGCGTGGCAAATGCGGATATCTGTGCAGAGGGAGATCTGAGTGGAGGATGCGGATATCAATGCAGAGGGGGATCTGAGTGGAGGATGCGGATATCAATGCAGGGGGTGATCTGAGTGGAGGATGCGGATGTGAATGCAGAGGGAGATTGTAGTGGAGGATGCGAGTATCAATGCAGAGAAGATCTGAGTGGAGGATGCGGATATCAATGCAGAGGGAAATCAGAGTGCAGGATGCCGATATCAATGAAGAGGGAGATCTGAGTGGAGGATGCGGATATCTGTGCAGAGGGAGATCTGAGTGGAGGATACGGATTTCAATGCATGGGATATCTGAGTGGAGGATGCGGATATCAATGCAGGGGGTGATCTGAGTGGAGGATGCGGATATGAATGCAGAGGGAGATTGAAGTGGAGGATGCGAATATCAATGCAGAGAAGATCTGAGTGGAGGATGCGGATACCAATGCAGAGGGAAATCAGAGGGCAGGATGCCGATATCAATGCAGAGGAAGATCTGAGTGGAGGATGCGGATATTAATGTAGAGGGGTATCTGAGTGGAGGATGCGGATATCAATGCAGAGGGCGATCAGAGTGGCGAATGTGGATATCTATGCAGAGGGAGATCTGATTGGAGGATGCGGATATCAATGCAGAGTGGGATCTGAGTGGAGGATGCGGATATCCGTGCAGAGGGAGATCTGAGAGGGTGATGCGGATATCAATGCAGACGAACATCTGAGTGGAGGATGTGGATATGAATGCAGAGGGAGATCTGAGTGGAGGATGCGAAGATTACTGCAGAGGGGGTTCTGAGTGGAGAATGCGGATATCAATGCAGAGGGGGATCTGAGTGGAGGATGCGGACATCAATGCAGAGGGAGATCTGAGAGGAGGATGTAGATATCAATGCAGAGAGAGTTCTGAGTGGAGTATGCGGATATCAATGCAGAGGAGGATTTGATTGGAGGATGCGGATATCAATGCAGAGGGAGATCTGAGTTCAGAATGCGGATATTAATGCAGAGGGGGATCTGAGTGGAGAATGCAGATATGAATGCAGAGGGAGATCTGAGTGGAGGATACGGATATCAATGCATGGGATATCTGAGTAGAGGATGCGGATATCAATGGATGGGGTGATCTGAGTGGAGGATGCAGATATGAATGCAGAGGGGGATGTGAGTGGAGGATGCGGATATCAATGCAGAGGGAGATTTTAGTGCTGGATGCGGATATCAATGCAGAGGGAAATCTGAGTCGATGATGCGGATATCAATTCAGACGGGGATCTGAGTGGAGGATGCGGATATCAATGCAGAAAGGGATCTGAGTGGAAGATGCAGATATCAATGCACAGTGCGATCTGAGTGGAGGATGCGGATATCAATGCAGAAGGGGATCTGAGTGGAGGATGCAGATATGAATGCAGAGGGAGATCTAAGTGTAGAATGCGGATATCAATGCAGAGGGAGATTGAAGTGGAGGATGCGAATATCAATGCAGAGAAGATCTGAGTGGAGGATGCGGATATCAATGCAGAGGGAAATCAGAGTGGCGAATGCGGATATCTGTGCAGAGGGAGATCTGAGTGGAGGATGCGGATATCAATGCAGGGGGTGATCTGAGTGGAGGATGCGGATATGAATGCAGAGGGAGATTGAAGTGGAGGATGCGAATATCAATGCAGAGAAGATCTGAGTGGAGGAATCGGATATCAATGCAGAGGGAAATCTGAGTGCAGGATGCCGATATCAATGAAGAGGGAGATCTGAGTGGAGGATGCGGATATCAATGTAGAGGGGTATCTGAGTGGAGGATGCGGATATCAATGCAGAGGGCGATCAGCGTGGCAAATGCGGATATCTGTGCAGAGGGAGATCTGAGTGGAGGATGTGGATATCAATGCAGAGTGGGATCTGAGTGGAGGATGCGGATATCCGTGCAGAGGGAGATCTGAGAGGGGGATGCGGATATCAATGCATGGGATATCTGAGTGGAGGATGCGGATATCAATGCAGAGGGTGATCTGAGTGGAGGACGCGGATATGAATGCAGAGGGGGATGGGAGTGGAGGATGCGGATATCAATGCAGAGGGAGATTTTAGTGCTGGATGCGGATATCAATGCAGAGGGCAATCTGAGTCGAGGATGCGGATATCAATTCAGACGGGGATCTGAGTGGAGGATGCGGATATCAATGCAGAAAGGGATCTGAGTGGAAGATGCAGATATCAATGCACAGTGCGATCTGAGTGGAGGATGCGGATATCAATGCAGAAGGGGATCTGAGTGGAGGATGCGGATATGAATGCAGAGGGAGATCTGAATGGAGGATGTGGATATCAATGCAGAGGGGGATCTGAGTAGAGGATGTGGATATCAATGCAGAGGGGGATCTGAGTGGAGGATGCGGATATCAATGCAGAGGGGGATCTGAATGGAGGATGCGGATATCAATGCAGAGGTGGATCTGAGTGGAGGATGTGGATATCAATGTAGAGGGGGATCTGAGTGGAGGATGCGGATATCAATTCAGAGGGAGATTTGATTGGAGGATGCGGATATCAATGCAGAGTGGGATCTGAGTGAAGTATGCGTATATCAATGCAGAGGGGGATCTGAGTGAAGGATGCGGATATCAATTCAGAGGGAGATTGGAGTGCAGGGTGCGGATATCACATCAGAGGAGGATGTGATTGAGGATGCGGATATCAATGCAGAGGGAGATCTGAGTTCAGAATGCGGATATCAATGCAGAGGGGGATCTGAGTGGAGAATGCAGATATGAATGCAGAGGGAGATCTAAGTGGAGAATGCGGATATCAATTCAGAGGGAGATCTGAGTGGAGGATACGGATATCAATGCTTGGGATATCTGAGTGGAGGATGCGGATATCAATTCAGGGGGTGATCAGAGTGGAGGATGCGGATATGAATGCAGAGGGGGATGTGAGTGGAGGATGCGGATATCAATGCAGAGGGAGATTTTAGTGCTGGATGCGGATATCAATGCAGAGGGAAATCTGAGTCGAGGATGCGGATATCAATTCAGGCGTGGATCTGAGTGGAGGATGCGGATATCAATGCAGAAAGGGATCTGAGTGGAAGATGCAGATATCAATGCACAGTGCGATCTGAGTGGTGATGCGGATATCAATGCAGAAGGGGATCTGAGTGGAGGATGTGGATATGAATGCAGAGGGAGATCTGAGTGGAGGATACGGATTTCAATGCATGGGATATCTGAGTGGAGGATGCGGATATCAATGCAGGGGGTGATCTGAGTGGAGGATGCGGATGTGAATGCAGAGGGAGATTGTAGTGGAGGATGCGAGTATCAATGCAGAGAAGATCTGAGTGGAGGATGCGGATATCAATGCAGAGGGAAATCAGAGTGCAGGATGCCGATATCAATGAAGAGGGAGATCTGAGTGGAGGATGCGGATATCAATGTAGAGGGGTATCTGAGTGGAGGATACGGATATCAATGCAGAGGGCGATCAGCGTGGCGAATGCGGATATCTGTGCAGAGGGAGATCTGAGTGGAGGATGCGGATATCAATGCATGGGATATCTGAGTGGAGGATGCGGATATCAATGCAGGGGGTGATCTGAGTGGAGGATGCGGATATGAATGCAGAGGGGGATGGGAGTGTAGGATGCGGATATCAATGCAGAGGGAGATTTTAGTGCTGGATGCGGATATCAATGCAGAGGGCAATCTGAGTCGAGGATGCGGATATCAATTCAGACGGGGATCTGAGTGGAGGATGCGGATATCAATGCAGAAAGGGATCTGAGTGGAAGATGCAGATATCAATGCACAGTGCGATCTGAGTGGAGGATGCGGATATCAATGCAGAAGGGGATCTGAGTGGAGGATGCGGATATGAATGCAGAGGGAGATCTGAATGGAGGAAGCGGATATCAATGCAGAGGGGGATCTGAGTAGAGGATGTGGATATCAATGCAGAGGGGGATTTGAGTGGAGGATGCGGATATCAATGCAGAGGGGGATCTGAAAGGAGGATGCGGATATCAATGCAGAGGTGGATCTGAGTGGAGGATGTGGATATCAATGTAGAGGGGGATCTGAGTGGAGGATGCGGATATCAATTCAGAGGGAGATTTGATTGGAGGATGCGGATATCAATGCAGAGTGGGATCTGAGTGAAGTATGCGTATATCAATGCAGAGGGGGATCTGAGTGGAGGATGCGGATATCAATTCAGAGGGAGATTGGAGTGCAGGGTGCGGATATCAATGCAGAGGAGGATGTGATTGGAGGATGTGGATATCAATGCAGAGGGAGATCTGAGTTCAGAATGCGGATATCAATGCAGAGGGGGATCTGAGTGGAGAATGCAGATATGAATGCAGAGGGAGATCTAAGTGGAGAATGCGGATATCAATACAGAGGGAGATCTGAGTGGAGGATACGGATATCAATGCTTGGGATATCTGAGTGGAGGATGCGGATATCAATGCAGGGGGTGATCAGAGTGGAGGATGCGGATATGAATGCAGAGGGGGATGTGAGTGGAGGATGCGGATATCAATGCAGAGGGAGATTTTAGTGCTGGATGCGGATATCAATGCAGAGGGAAATCTGAGTCGAGGATGCGGATATCAATTCAGGCGGGGATCTGAGTGGAGGATGCGGATATCAATGCAGAAAGGGATCTGAGTGGAAAATGCGGATATGAATGCAGAGGGAGATCGGAGTGGAGAATGCGGATATCAATGCAGAGGGAGATCTGAGTGGAGGATACGGATTTCAATGCATGGGATATCTGAGTGGAGGATGCGGATATCAATGCAGGGGGTGATCTGAGTGGAGGATGCGGATATGAATGCAGAGGGAGATTGAAGTGGAGGATGCGAATATCAATGCAGAGAAGATCTGAGTGGAGGATGCGGATATCAATGCAGAGGGAAATCAGAGTGCAGGATGCCGATATCAATGCAGAGGAAGATCTGAGTGGAGGATGCGGATATCAATGTAGAGGGGGATCTGAGTGGAGGATGCGGATATCAATGCAGAGGGCGATCAGAGTGGCGAATGCGGATATCTGTGCAGAGGGAGATCTGAGTGGAGGATGCGGATATCAATGCGAAGGGGGATCAGAGTGGAGGATGCGGATATCAATACACAGGGAGATCTGAGTGGAGGATGCGGATATCAATGCAGAGGGGGATCTGAGTGGAGGATGCGGATATCAATGCAGAGGGAAATCAGAGTGCAGGATGCCGATATCAATGAAGAGGGAGATCTGAGTGGAGGATGCGGATATCAATGTAGAGGGGTATCTGAGTGGAGGATACGGATATCAATGCAGAGGGCGATCAGCGTGGCGAATGCGGATATCTGTGCAGAGGGAGATCTGAGTGGAGGATGCGGATATCAATGCATGGGAAATCTGAGTGGAGGATGCGGATATCAATGCAGGGGGTGATCTGAGTGGAGGATGCGGATATGAATGCAGAGGGGGATGGGAGTGTAGGATGCGGATATCAATGCAGAGGGAGATTTTAGTGCTGGATGCGGATATCAATGCAGAAGGCAATCTGAGTCGAGGATGCGGATATCAATTCAGACGGGGATCTGAGTGGAGGATGCGGATATCAATGCAGAAAGGGATCTGAGTGGAAGATGCAGATATCAATGCACAGTGCGATCTGAGTGGAGGATGCGGATATCAATGCAGATGGGGATCTGAGTGGAGGATGCGGATATGAATGCAGAGGGAGATCTGAATGGAGGAAGCGGATATCAATGCAGAGGGGGATCTGAGTAGAGGATGTGGATATCAATGCAGAGGGGGATTTGAGTGGAGGATGCGGATATCAATGCAGAGGGGGATCTGAAAGGAGGATGCGGATATCAATGCAGAGGTGGATCTGAGTGGAGGATGTGGATATCAATGTAGAGGGGGATCTGAGTGGAGGATGCGGATATCAATTCAGAGGGAGATTTGATTGGAGGATGCGGATATCAATGCAGAGTGGGATCTGAGTGAAGTATGCGTATATCAATGCAGAGGGGGATCTGAGTGGAGGATGCGGATATCAATTCAGAGGGAGATTGGAGTGCAGGGTGCGGATATCAATGCAGAGGAGGATGTGATTGGAGGATGTGGATATCAATGCAGAGGGAGATCTGAGTTCAGAATGCGGATATCAATGCAGAGGGGGATCTGAGTGGAGAATGCAGATATGAATGCAGAGGGAGATCTAAGTGGAGAATGCGGATATCAATACAGAGGGAGATCTGAGTGGAGGATACGGATATCAATGCTTGGGATATCTGAGTGGAGGATGCGGATATTAATGCAGGGGGTGATCAGAGTGGAGGATGCGGATATGAATGCAGAGGGGGATGTGAGTGGAGGATGCGGATATCAATGCAGAGGGAGACTTTAGTGCTGGATGCGGATATCAATGCAGAGGGAAATCTGAGTCGAGGATGCGGATATCAATTCAGGCGGGGATCTGAGTGGAGGATGCGGATATCAATGCAGAAAGGGATCTGAGTGGAAAATGCGGATATGAATGCAGAGGGAGATCGGAGTGGAGAATGCGGATATCAATGCAGAGGGAGATCTGAGTGGAGGATACGGATTTCAATGCATGGGATATCTGAGTGGAGGATGCGGATATCAATGCAGGGGGTGATCTGAGTGGAGGATGCGGATATGAATGCAGAGGGAGATTGAAGTGGAGGATGCGAATATCAATGCAGAGAAGATCTGAGTGGAGGATGCGGATATCAATGCAGAGGGAAATCAGAGTGCAGGATGCCGATATCAATGCAGAGGAAGATCTGAGTGGAGGATGCGGATATCAATGTAGAGGGGGATCTGAGTGGAGGATGCGGATATCAATGCAGAGGGCGATCAGAGTGGCGAATGCGGATATCTGTGCAGAGGGAGATCTGAGTGGAGGATGCGGATATCAATGCGAAGGGGGATCAGAGTGGAGGATGCGGATATCAATACACAGGGAGATCTGAGTGGAGGATGCGGATATCAATGCAGAGGGGGATCTGAGTGGAGGATGCGGATATCAATGCAGAGGGAAATCAGAGTGCAGGATGCCGATATCAATGAAGAGGGAGATCTGAGTGGAGGATGTGGATATCAATGTAGAGGGGTATCTGAGTGGAGGATGCGAATATCAATGCAGAGGGCGATCAGCGTGGGAAATGCGGATATCTGTGCAGAGGGAGATCTGAGTGGAGGATGTGGATATCAATGCAGAGTGGGATCTGAGTGGAGGATGCGGATATCCGTGCAGAGGGAGATCTGAGTGGGGGATGCGGATATCAATGCATGGGATATCTGAGTGGAGGATGCGGATATCAATGCAGGGGGTGATCTGAGTGGATGACGCGGATATGAATGCAGAGGGGGATGGGAGTGGAGGATGCGGATATCAATGCAGAGGGAGATTTTAGTGCAGGATGCGGATATCAATGCAGAGGGAGATCTGATTGGAGGATGCGGAATTCAATGCAGAGGGAGATCTGAGTGCAGGATGCGGATATCAATGCAGAGGGGGACCTGAGTAGTAGATGCGGATATCAATGCAGAGAGGGATCTTTGTGGAGGATGCGGATATCAATGCAGAAGGGGATCTGAGTGGAGGATGCGGATATCAATGCAGAGGGGGATCTGAGTGGAGGATGCGGATATCAATGCGAAGGGGGATCAGAGTGGAGGATGCGGATATCAATACACAGGGAGATCTGAGTGGAGGATGCGGATATCAATGCAGAGGGGGATCTGAGTGGAGGATGCAGATATCAATGCAGAGGGAAATCAGAGTGCAGGATGCCGATATCAATGAAGAGTGAGATCTGAGTGGAGGATGTGGATATCAATGTAGAGGAGTATCTGAGTGGAGGATGCGGATATCAATGCAGAGGGCGATCAGCGTGGCAAATGCGGATATCTGTGCAGAGGGAGATCTGAGTGGAGGATGTGGATATCAATGCAGAGTGGGATCTGAGTGGAGGATGCGGATATCCGTGCAGAGGGAGATCTGAGTGGGGGATGCGGATATCAATGCATGGGATATCTGAGTGGAGGATGCGGATATGAATGCAGGGGGTGATCTGAGTGGATGACGCGGATATGAATGCAGAGGGGGATGGGAGTGGAGGATGCGGATATCAATGCAGAGGGAGATTTTAGTGCTGGATGCGGATATCAATGCAGAGGGCAATCTGAGTCGAGGATGCGGATATCAATTCAGACGGGGATCTGAGTGGAGGATGCGGATATCAATGCAGAAAGGGATCTGAGTGGAAGATGCAGATATCAATGCACAGTGCGATCTGAGTGGAGGAAGCGGATATCAATGCAGAGGGGGATCTGAGTAGAGGATGTGGATATCAATGCAGAGGGGGATCTGAGTGGAGGATGCGGATATCAATGCAGAGGGGGATCTGAATGGAGGATGCGGATATCAATGCAGAGGTGGATCTGAGTGGAGGATGTGGATATCAATGTAGAGGGGGATCTGAGTGGAGGATGCGGATATCAATTCAGAGGGAGATTTGATTGGAGGATGCGGATATCAATGCAGAGTGGGATCTGAGTGAAGTATGCGTTATATCAATGCAGAGGGGGATCTGAGTGGAGGATGCGGATATCAATTCAGAGGGAGATTGGAGTGCAGGGTGCGGATATCACATCAGAGGAGGATGTGATTGGAGGATGCGGATATCAATGCAGAGGGAGATCTGAGTGGAGGATGCGGATATCCGTGCAGAGGGAGATCTGAGAGGGGGATGCGGATATCAATGCATGGGATATCTGAGTGGAGGATGCGGATATCAATGCAGGGGGTGATCTGAGTGGATGACGCGGATATGAATGCAGAGGGGGATGGGAGTGGAGGATGCGGATATCAATGCAGAGGGAGATTTTAGTGCAGGATGCGGATATCAATGCAGAGGGGGATCTGAGTAGAGGATGCGGATATCAATGCAGAAAGGGATCTGAGTGGAAGATGCAGATATCAATGCACAGTGCGATCTGAGTGGAGGATGCGGATATCAATGCAGAGGGAAATCAGAGTGCAGGATGCCGATATCAATGCAGAGAAGATCTGAGTGGAGGATGCGGATATCAATGCAGAGGGCTATCAGAGTGGCGAATGCGGATATCTGTGCAGAGGGAGATCTGAGTGGAGGATGCGGATATCAATGCAGAGTGGGATCTGAGTGGAGGATGCGGATATCCGTGCAGAGGGAGATCTGAGAGGGGGATGTGGATATCAATGCAGAGGAACATCTGAGTGGAGGATGCGTGATATCAATGCAGAGGGAGATCTGAGTGGAGTATGCGAAGATTACTGCAGAGGGGGATCTGAATGGAGAATGCGGATATCAATGCAGAGGGAGATCTGAGAGGAGGATGCAGATATCAATGCAGAGGGAGATCTGAGTGCAGGATGCGGATATCAATGCAGAGGGGGACCTGAGACGAGATGCGGATATCAATGCAGAGGGAAATCTGAGTCGAGGTTTCGGATATCACTGCAGAGGAGGATCTGAGTGGAGGATGCGGATATCAATGCAGAAAGAGATCTGAGTGGAAGATGCAGATATCAATGCAGAGGGGGCTCTGAGTGGAGGATGTGGAACTCAATGCAGAGGGGTATCTGAGTGGAGGATGCGGATGTCAATGCAGAGGGAGATCTGAGTGGAGGATGCGGATATCAATGCACAGGGGGATCTGAGTGGAGGATGCGGATATCAATACAGAGGGAGATTTGATTGGAGGATGCGGATATCAATGCAGAAGGAGATCTGAGTGCAGGATGCGGATATCAATGCAGAGGGAGATCTGAGTGGAGAATGCGGATATCAATGCATGGGATATCTGAGTGGAGGATGCGGATATCAATGCGGGGGGTGATCTGAGTGGATGACGCGGATATGAATGCAGAGGGGGATGGGAGTGGAGGATGCGGATATCAATGCAGAGGGAGATTTGAGTGCAGGATGCGGATATCAATGCAGAGGGAGATCTGATTGGAGGATGCGGAATTCAATGCAGAGTGAGATCTGAGTGCAGGATGCGGATATCAATGCAGAGGGGGACCTGAGTAGTAGATGCGGATATCAATGCAGAGAGGGATCTTTGTGGAGGATGCGGATATCAATGCAGAGGGAGATCTGAGTGGAGGATGCGGATATCAATGCAGAGGGGGATCTGAGTGGAGGATGCGGATATCAATGCGAAGGGGCATCAGAGTGGAGGATGCGGATATCAATGCAGAGGAGGATTTGATTGGAGGATGCGGATATCAGTACACAGGGAGATCTGAGTGGATGATGCGGATATCAATTCAGAGGGAGGTCTGACTGGAGGATGCGGATATCAATGCAGAGGGAGATCTGAGTGAAGGATGCGGATATGAATTCAGAGGGAGATCTGAGTGGAGGATACGGATTTAAATGCATGGGATATCTGAGTATAGGATGCGGATATCAATGCAGGGGGTGATCTGAGTGGAGGATGCGGATATGAATGCAGACGGAGATTGAAGTGGAGGATGCGAATATCAATGCAGAGGGGGATCTGAGTGGAGGATGCGGATATCAATGCAGAGGGAAATCAGAGTGCAGGATGCCGATATCAATGAAGAGGGAGATCTGAGTGGAGGATGTGGATATCAATGTAGAGGGGTATCTGAGTGGAGGATGCGGATATCAATGCAGAGGGCGATCAGCGTGGCAAATGCGGATATCTGTGCAGAGGGAGATCTGAGTGGAGGATGTGGATATCAATGCAGAGTGGGATCTGAGTGGAGGATGCGGATATCCGTGCAGAGGGAGATCTGAGAGGGGGATGCGGATATCAATGCATGGGATATCTGAGTGGAGGATGCGGATATCAATGCAGGGGGTGATCTGAGTGGATGACGCGGATATGAATGCAGAGGGGGATGGGAGTGGAGGATGCGGATATCAATGCAGAGGGAGATTTTAGTGCAGGATGCGGATATCAATGCAGAGGGAGATCTGATTGGAGGATGCGGAATTCAATGCAGAGGGAGATCTGAGTGCAGGATGCGGATATCAATGCAGAGGGGGACCTGAGTAGTAGATGCGGATATCAATGCGGAGAGGGATCTTTGTGGAGGATGCGGATATCAATGCAGAGGGAGATCTGAGTGGAGGATGCGGATATCAATGCAGAGGGGGATCTGAGTGGAGGATGCGGATATCAATGCGAAGGGGGATCAGAGTGGAGGATGCGGATATCAATACACAGGGAGATCTGAGTGGAGGATGCGGATATCAATGCAGAGGGGGATCTGAGTGGAGGATGCGGATATCAATGCAGAGGTAAATCAGAGTGCAGGATGCCGATATCAATGAAGAGGGAGATCTGAGTGGAGGATGTGGATATCAATGTAGAGGGGTATCTGAGTGGAGGATGCGGATATCAATGCAGAGGGCGATCAGCGTGGCAAATGCGGATATCTGTGCAGAGGGAGATCTGAGTGGAGGATGCGGATATCAATGCAGAGGGGGATCTGAGTGGAGGATGCGGATATCAATGCAGGGGGTGATCTGAGTGGAGGATGCGGATGTGAATGCAGAGGGAGATTGTAGTGGAGGATGCGAGTATCAATGCAGAGAAGATCTGAGTGGAGGATGCGGATATCAATGCAGAGGGAAATCAGAGTGCAGGATGCCGATATCAATGAAGAGGGAGATCTGAGTGGAGGATGCGGATATCTGTGCAGAGGGAGATCCGAGTGGAGGATGCGGATATCAATGCATGGGATATCTGAGTGGAGGATGCGGATATCAATGCAGGGGGTGATCTGAGTGGAGAATGCGGATATGAATGCAGAGGGGGATGGGAGTGTAGGATGCGGATATCAATGCAGAGGGAGATTTTAGTGCTGGATGCGGATATCAATGCAGAGGGCAATCTGAGTCGAGGATGCGGATATCAATTCAGACGGGGATCTGAGTGGAGGATGCGGATATCAATGCAGAAAGGGATCTGAGTGGAAGATGCAGATATCAATGCACAGTGCGATCTGAGTGGAGGATGCAGATATCAATGCAGAAGGGGATCTGAGTGGAGGATGCGGATATGAATGCAGAGGGAGATCTGAATGGAGGAAGCGGATATCAATGCAGAGGGGGATCTGAGTAGAGGATGCGGATATCAATTCAGAGGGAGATTTGATTGGAGGATGCGGATATCAATGCAGAGTGGGATCTGAGTGAAGTATGCGTATATCAATGCAGAGGGGTATCTGAGTGGAGGATGCGGATATCAATTCAGAGGGAGATTGGAGTGCAGGGTGCGGATATCAATGCAGAGGAGGATGTGATTGGAGGATGTGGATATCAATGCAGAGGGAGATCTGAGTTCAGAATGCGGATATCAATGCAGAGGGGGATCTGAGTGGAGAATGCAGATATGAATGCAGAGGGAGATCTAAGTGGAGAATGCGGATATCAATACAGAGGGAGATCTGAGTGGAGGATACGGATATCAATGCTTGGGATATCTGAGTGGAGGATGCGGATATCAATGCAGGGGGTGATCAGAGTGGAGGATGCGGATATGAATGCAGAGGGGGATGTGAGTGGAAAATGCGGATATCAATGCAGAGGGAGATTTTAGTGCTGGATGCGGATATCAATGCAGAGGGAAATCTGAGTCGAGGATGCGGATATCAATTCAGGCGGGGATCTGAGTGGAGGATGCGGTTATCAATGCAGAAAGGGATCTGAGTGGAGGATGCGGATATGAATGCAGAGGGAGATCGGAGTGGAGAATGCGGATATCAATGCAGAGGGAGATCTGAGTGGAGGATACGGATTTCAATGCATGGGATATCTGAGTGGAGGATGCGGATATCAATGCAGGGGGTGATCTGAGTGGAGGATGCGGATATGAATGCAGAGGGAGATTGAAGTGGAGGATGCGAATATCAATGCAGAGAAGATCTGAGTGGAGGATGCGGATATCAATGCAGAGGGAAATCAGAGTGCAGGATGCCGATATCAATGCAGAGGAAGATCTGAGTGGAGGATGCGGATATCAATGTAGAGGGGTATCTGAGTGGAGGATGCGGATATCAATGCAGAGGGCGATCAGAGTGGCGAATGTGGATATCTGTGCAGAGGGAGATCTGAGTGGAGGATGCGGATATCAATGCAGTGTGGGATCTGAGTGGAGGATGCGGATATCCGTGCAGAGGGAGATCTGAGAGGGTGATGCGGATATCAATGCAGACGAACATCTGAGTGGAGGATGCGGATATGAATGCAGAGGGAGATCTGAGTGGAGGATGCGAAGATTACTGCAGAGGGGGTTCTGAGTGGAGAATGCGGATATCAATGCAGAGGGGGATCTGAGTGGAGGATGCGGACATCAATGCAGAGGGAGATCTGAGAGGAGGATGTAGATATCAATGCAGAGAGAGTTCTGAGTGGAGTATGCGGATATCAATGCAGAGGGGGATTTGATTGGAGGATGCGGATATCAATGCAGAGGGAGATCTGAGTTCAGAATGCGGATATTAATGCAGAGGGGTATCTGAGTGGAGAATGCAGATATGAATGCAGATGGAGATCTAAGTGGAGAATGCGAATATCAATGCAGAGGGAGATCTGAGTGGAGGATACGGATATCAATGCATGGGATATCTGAGTAGAGGATGCGGATATCAATGGATGGGGTGATCTGAGTGGAGGATGCAGATATGAATGCAGAGGGGGATGTGAGTGGAGGATGCGGATATCAATGCAGAGGGAGATTTTAGTGCTGGATGCGGATATCAATGCAGAGGGAAATCTGAGTCGAGGATGCGGATATCAATTCAGACGGGGATCTGAGTGGAGGATGCGGATATCAATGCAGAAAGGGATCTGAGTGGAAGATGCAGATATCAATCCACAGTGCGATCTGAGTGGAGGATGCGGATATCAATGCAGAAGGGGATCTGAGTGGAGGATGCAGATATGAATGCAGAGGGAGATCTAAGTGTAGAATGCGGATATCAATGCAGAGGGAGATTGAAGTGGAGGATGCGAATATCAATGCAGAGAAGATCTGAGTGGAGGATGCGGATATCAATGCAGAGGGAAATCAGAGTGGCGAATGCGGATATCTGTGCAGAGGGAGATCTGAGTGGAGGATGCGGATATCAATGCAGGGGGTGATCTGAGTGGAGGATGCGGATATGAATGCAGAGGGAGATTGAAGTGGAGGATGCGATTATCAATGCAGAGAAGATCTGAGTGGAGGAATCGGATATCAATGCAGAGGGAAATCTGAGTGCAGGATGCCGATATCAATGAAGAGGGAGATCTGAGTGGAGGATGCGGATATCAATGTAGAGGGGTATCTGAGTGGAGGATGCGGATATCAATGCAGAGGGCGATCAGCGTGGCAAATGCGGATATCTGTGCAGAGGGAGATCTGAGTGGAGGATGTGGATATCAATGCAGAGTGGGATCTCAGTGGAGGATGCGGATATCCGTGCAGAGGGAGATCTGAGAGGGGGATGCGGATATCAATGCATGGGATATCTGAGTGGAGGATGCGGATATCAATGCAGAGGGTGATCTGAGTGGAGGACGCGGATATGAATGCAGAGGGGGATGGGAGTGGAGGATGCGGATATCAATGCAGAGGGAGATTTTAGTGCTGGATGCGGATATCAATGCAGAGGGCAATCTGAGTCGAGGATGCGGATATCAATTCAGACGGGGATCTGAGTGGAGGATGCGGATATCAATGCAGAAAGGGATCTGAGTGGAAGATGCAGATATCAATGCACAGTGCGATCTGAGTGGAGGATGCGGATATCAATGCAGAAGGGGATCTGAGTGGAGGATGCGGATATGAATGCAGAGGGAGATCTGAATGGAGGATGTGGATATCAATGCAGAGGGGGATCTGAGTAGAGGATGTGGATATCAATGCAGAGGGGGATCTGAGTGGAGGATGCGGATATCAATGCAGAGGGGGATCTGAATGGAGGATGCGGATATCAATGCAGAGGTGGATCTGAGTGGAGGATGTGGATATCAATGTAGAGGGGGATCTGAGTGGAGGATGCGGATATCAATTCAGAGGGAGATTTGATTGGAGGATGCGGATATCAATGCAGAGTGGGATCTGAGTGAAGTATGCGTATATCAATGCAGAGGGGGATCTGAGTGCAGGATGCGGATATCAATTCAGAGGGAGATTGGAGTGCAGGGTGCGGATATCACATCAGAGGAGGATGTGATTGAGGATGCGGATATCAATGCAGAGGGAGATCTGAGTTCAGAATGCGGATATCAATGCAGAGGGGGATCTGAGTGGAGAATGCAGATATGAATGCAGAGGGAGATCTAAGTGGAGAATGCGGATATCAATTCAGAGGGAGATCTGAGTGGAGGATACGGATATCAATGCTTGGGATATCTGAGTGGAGGATGCGGATATCAATTCAGGGGGTGATCAGAGTGGAGGATGCGGATATGAATGCAGAGGGGGATGTGAGTGGAGGATGCGGATATCAATGCAGAGGGAGATTTTAGTGCTGGATGCGGATATCAATGCAGAGGGAAATCTGAGTCGAGGATGCGGATATCAATTCAGGCGTGGATCTGAGTGGAGGATGCGGATATCAATGCAGAAAGGGATCTGAGTGGAAGATGCAGATATCAATGCACAGTGCGATCTGAGTGGTGATGCGGATATCAATGCAGAAGGGGATCTGAGTGGAGGATGTGGATATGAATGCAGAGGGAGATCTGAGTGGAGGATACGGATTTCAATGCATGGGATATCTGAGTGGAGGATGCGGATATCAATGCATGGGATAGCTGAGTGGAGGATGCGGATATCAATGCAGGGGGTGATCTGAGTGGAGGATGCGGATATGAATGCAGAGTGGGATGGGAGTGTAGGATGCGGATATCAATGCAGAGGGAGATTTTAGTGCTGGATGCGGATATCAATGCAGAGGGCAATCTGAGTCGAGGATGCGGATATCAATTCAGACGGGGATCTGAGTGGAGGATGCGGATATCAATGCAGAAAGGGATCTGAGTGGAAGATGCAGATATCAATGCACAGTGCGATCTGAGTGGAGGATGCGGATATCAATGCAGAAGGGGATCTGAGTGGAGGATGCGGATATGAATGCAGAGGGAGATCTGAATGGAGGAAGCGGATATCAATGCAGAGGGGGATCTGAGTAGAGGATGTGGATATCAATGCAGAGGGGGATTTGAGTGGAGGATGCGGATATCAATGCAGAGGGGGATCCAGATATCAATGCAGAGGGAGATCTGAGTGGAGGATGCGGACATCAATGCAGAGGGAGATGTGAGTGGAAGATCCGGATATGAATGCAGAGGGGGATCTGAGTGCAGGATATGGATATTAATTCAGAGGGAGATCTGAGTGCAGAATGCGGATATCAGTGCAGAGGGAGATCTGAGTGGAGGATGCGGATATCAATGTAGAGGGGTATCTGAGTGGAGGATTTGGATATCAGTGCAGAGGGAGATCTGAGTGGAGGATGCGAACATCAAATCAGAGGGGGATAAGAATGGAGGATGCGTATAACAATGCAGATGGGGATCTGAGTGGAGGATGCGTATATCAATGCAGAGGGAGAATTGAGTGGAGGATAAGGATATCAATGCAGAGGGTGATCTGAGTGGAGACTACGGAATTTAATGCAGAGGGAGATCTGAGCGGAGGATGCATATATCAATGCAGAGAGGTATCTGAGTGGAAGATGCGGATATCAATGCTGAGGGAGATCTGAGTGGAGGATGCGGATATCAATGCAGAGGGTGATCTGAGTGGAGGATGTGGATATCAATGCAGAGTGGGATCTCAGTGGACGATGCGGATATCAATGCAGAGGGAGATCTGAGTGGAGTATGCGGAAATCAATGCAGAGGGGGATCTTAGTGGACGATGCGGATATCAAAGCAGAGGGAGATCTGAGTGGAGGATGCAGATATCAATGCCGAGGGGGATCTGAGTGGAGGATACAGATATCAATGCAGAGGGATATCTGAGTGGAGGATGTGGATATCAATGCAGAGGGTGATCCGAGTGGAGGATGTGGACATCAATGCAGAGGAGGATCGAGTGGAGGATGCGGTAATCAATGGAGAGCGGATCGAGTGGAGGATGCAGATATCAATGCAGAGGGAGATCTGAGTGGAGGATGCGGACATCAATGCAGAGGGGGATCTGAGTGGAGGATGTGGATATCAGTGCAGAGGGAGATCTGAGTGGAGGATGCGGATATCAATGCAGAGGCAAATCTAAGTGGAGGATGTGGATAACAATGCAGAGGTGATCAGAGTGGAGGATGCGGATATCAGTGCAGAGGGAGATCTGAGTGGAGACCGCGGATATCAATGCAGATGGGGATTTGAGAGGAGGATGCGGATATCAATTCCGAAGTCTATCTGAGTGGAGGATGCGGATATCAATCCTGAGGGGCATCTGAGTGGAGGATGCAGACATCAATGCAGAGGGAGATCTGAGTGGAGGATGCGAACATCAATGCAGAGCGGGATCTGAGTGAAGGATGCGGATATCAATGCAGAGGGATATCTGAGTGGAGGATGCGGATATCAATGCAGAGGGATATCTGAGTGGAGGATGTGGATATCAATACAGAGGGTGATCTGAGTGGAGGATGCGGATATCAATGCAGAGAGGGATCTGAGTGGAGGATGCGGATATCAATGCAGAGGGGGATCTGAGTGGAGGATGCGGATATCAATGCAGAGGGGGATCTGAGTTGAGGATGCGGATATCAATGCAGAGGGGGATCTGAGCGGAGGATGCGGATATCAATGTAGAGGGAGAATTGAGTGGAGGATAAGGATATCAATGCAGAGGGGGATCTGAGTGGAGGATGCGGAAATCAATGCAGAGCGGGATCTGAATGGAGGATGCGGATATCAGTGCAGAGGGAGATCAGAGTGGAGGATGCGAACATCAAATCAGAGGGGGATATGAATGGAGGATGCGTATAACAATGCAGAGGGGGATCTGTGTGGAGGATGCGGATATCAATGCAGAGGGGGATCTGAGTGGAGGATGCGGATATCAATGCAGAGGGAGAATTGAGTGGAGGATAAGGATATCAATGCAGAGGGTGATCTGAGTGGAGACTCCGGAATTTAATGCAGAGGGAGATCTGAGCGGAGGATGCATACATCAATGCAGAGAGGTATCTGAGTGGAAGATGCGGATATCAATGCTGAGGGAGATCTGAGTGGAGGATGCTGATATCAATGCAGAGGGTGATCTGAGTGGAGGACGTGGATATCAATGCAGAGTGGGATCTCAGTGGACGATGCGGATATCAATGCAGAGGGAGATCTGAGTGGAGTATACGGATATCAATGCAGAGGGGGATCTTAGTGGACGATGCGGATATCAAAGCAGAGGGAGAGCTGAGTGGAGGATGCGGATATCAATGCCGAGGGGGATCTGAGTGGAGGAAACGGATATCAATGCAGAGGGATATCTGAGTGGAGTATGTGAATATCAATGCAGAGGGTGATCCGAGTGGAGGATGTGGACATCAATGCACAGGGGGATCGAGTGGAGGATGCGGTAATCAATGGAGAGCGGATCGAGTGGAGGATGCAGATATCAATGCAGAGGGAGATCTGAGTGGAGGATGCGGACCTCAATGCAGAGGGGGATCTGAGTGGAGGATGCGGATATTAATTCAGAGGGAGATCTGTGTGGAGGATGTGGATATCAGTGCAGAGGGAGATCTGAGTGGAGGATTCGGATATCAATGCAGAGGCAGATCTAAGTGGAGTATGTGGATAACAATGCAGAGGGTGATCTGAGTGGAGGATGCGGATATCAGTGCAGAGGGAGATCTGAGTGGAGACCGCGGATATCAATGCAGATGGGGATCTGAGAGGAGGATGCGGATATCAATTCAGAAGTCTATCTGATTGGAGGATGCGGATATCAATCCTGAGGGGGATCTGAGTGGAGGATGCAGACATCAATGCAGAGGGGGATCTGAATGGAGGATGCGGATATCAATGCAGAGGGAGATCTGAGTGGAGGATGCGAACATCAATGCAGAGCGGGATCAGAGTGGAGGATGCGGATATCAATGCAGAGGGATATCTGAGTGGAGGATGCGGATATCAATGCAGAGGGATATCTGAGTGGAGGATGTGGGTATCAACGCAGAGGGTGATCTGAGTGGAGGATGCGGATATCAATGCAGAGAGGGATCTGAGTGGAGGATGCGGATATCAATGCAGAGGGGGATCGAGTGGAGGATGCGGTAATCAATGGAGAGGGGATCGAGTGGAGGATGCAGATATCAATGCAGAGGGAGATCTGAGTGGAGAATGCGGACATCAATGCAGAGGGAGATGTGAGTGGAAGATGCGGATATGAATGCAGAGGGGGATCTGAGTGCAGGATGTGGATATTAATTCAGAGGGAGATCTGAGTGCAGAATGCGGATATCAATGCAGAGGTGGATCTGAGTGGGCGATGCGGATATCAGTGCAGTGGAAGATCTGAGTGGAGGATGCGGATACCAATGCAGAGGCAGATCTAAGTGGAGGATGCGGATAACAATGCAGAGGGTGATCTGAGTGGAGGATGCGGATATCAGTGCAGAGGGAGATCTGAGTGGAGGATGCGGAAATTAATGCAGAGGGGGATCTGAAAGGAGGATGCGGATATCAGTGCAGAGGGAGATCTGAGTGGAGGATGCGAACATCAAATCAGAGGGGGATATGAATGGAGGCTGCGTATAACAATGCAGAGGGGGATCTGAGTGGAGGATGCGGATATCAATGCAGAGGGGGATCTGAGTGGAGGATGCGGATATCAATGCAGAGGGGGATCTGAGTGGAGGATGCGGATATCAATGCAGAGGGAGAATTGAGTGGAGGATAAGGATATCAATGCAGAGGGTGATCTGAGTGGAGACTACGGAATTTAATGCAGAGGGAGATCTGAGCGGAGGATGCATATATCAATGCAGAGAGGTATCTGAGTGGAAGATGCGGATATCAATGCTGAGGGAGATCTGAGTGGAGGATGTGGATACCAATGCAGTGGGTGATCTGAGTGGAGGATGCGGATATCAGTGCAGAGGGAGATCTGAGTGGATACCGCGGATATCAATGCGGATGGGGATCTGAGAGGAGGATGCGGATATCAATTCAGAAGTCTATCTGAGTGGAGGATGCGGATATCAATCCTGAGGGGGATCTGAGTGGAGGATGCAGACAAACAATGCAGAGGGGGATCTGAATGGAGGATGCGGATATGAATGCAGAGGGAGATTGAAGTGGAGGATGCGAATATCAATGCAGAGAAGATCTGAGTGGAGGATGCGGATATCCGTGCAGAGGGAGATCTGAGAGGGTGATGCGGATATCAATGCAGACGAACATCTGAGTGGAGGATGCGGATATGAATGCAGAGGGAGATCTGAGTGGAGGATGCGAAGATTACTGCAGAGGGGGTTCTGAGTGGAGAATGCGGATATCAATGCAGAGGGGGATCTGAGTGGAGGATGCGGACATCAATGCAGAGGGAGATCTGAGAGGAGGATGTAGATATCAATGCAGAGAGAGTTCTGAGTGGAGTATGCGGATATCAATGCAGAGGAGGATTTGATTGGAGGATGCGGATATCAATGCAGAGGGAGATCTGAGTTCAGAATGCGGATATTAATGCAGAGGGGTATCTGAGTGGAGAATGCAGATATGAATGCAGAGGGAGATCTAAGTGGAGAATGCGAATATCAATGCAGAGGGAGATCTGAGTGGAGGATACGGATATCAATGCATGGGATATCTGAGTAGAGGATGCGGATATCAATGGATGGGGTGATCTGAGTGGAGGATGCAGATATGAATGCAGAGGGGGATGTGAGTGGAGGATGCGGATATCAATGCAGAGGGAGATTTTAGTGCTGGATGCGGATATCAATGCAGAGGGAAATCTGAGTCGAGGATGCGGATATCAATTCAGACGGGGATCTGAGTGGAGGATGCGGATATCAATGCAGAAAGGGATCTGAGTGGAAGATGCAGATATCAATGCACAGTGCGATCTGAGTGGAGGATGCGGATATCAATGCAGAAGGGGATCTGAGTGGAGGATGCGGATATGAATGCAGAGGGAGATCTAAGTGTAGAATGCGGATATCAATGCAGAGGGAGATTGAAGTGGAGGATGCGAATATCAATGCAGAGAAGATCTGAGTGGAGGATGCGGATATCAATGCAGAGGGAAATCAGAGTGGCGAATGCGGATATCTGTGCAGAGGGAGATCTGAGTGGAGGATGCGGATATCAATGCAGGGGGTGATCTGAGTGGAGGATGCGGATATGAATGCAGAGGGAGATTGAAGTGGAGGATGCGAATATCAATGCAGAGAAGATCTGAGTGGAGGAATCGGATATCAATGCAGAGGGAAATCTGAGTGCAGGATGCCGATATCAATGAAGAGGGAGATCTGAGTGGAGGATGCGGATATCAATGTAGAGGGGTATCTGAGTGGAGGATGCGGATATCAATGCAGAGGGCGATCAGCGTGGCAAATGCGGATATCTGTGCAGAGGGAGATCTGAGTGGAGGATGTGGATATCAATGCAGAGTGGGATCTGAGTGGAGGATGCGGATATCCGTGCAGAGGGAGATTTGAGTGGAGGATACGGATATCAATGCATGGGATATCTGAGTAGAGGATGCGGATATCAATGGATGGGGTGATCTGAGTGGAGGATGCAGATATGAATGCAGAGGGGGATGTGAGTGGAGGATGCGGATATCAATGCAGAGGGAGATTTTAGTGCTGGATGCGGATATCAATGCAGAGGGAAATCTGAGTCGAGGATGCGGATATCAATTCAGACGGGGATCTGAGTGGAGGATGCGGATATCAATGCAGAAAGGGATCTGAGTGGAAGATGCAGATATCAATGCACAGTGCGATCTGAGTGGAGGATGCGGATATCAATGCAGAAGGGGATCTGAGTGGAGGATGCGGATATGAATGCAGAGGGAGATCTAAGTGTAGAATGCGGATATCAATGCAGAGGGAGATTGAAGTGGAGGATGCGAATATCAATGCAGAGAAGATCTGAGTGGAGGATGCGGATATCAATGCAGAGGGAAATCAGAGTGGCGAATGCGGATATCTGTGCAGAGGGAGATCTGAGTGGAGGATGCGGATATCAATGCAGGGGGTGATCTGAGTGGAGGATGCGGATATGAATGCAGAGGGAGATTGAAGTGGAGGATGCGAATATCAATGCAGAGAAGATCTGAGTGGAGGAATCGGATATCAATGCAGAGGGAAATCTGAGTGCAGGATGCCGATATCAATGAAGAGGGAGATCTGAGTGGAGGATGCGGATATCAATGTAGAGGGGTATCTGAGTGGAGGATGCGGATATCAATGCAGAGGGCGATCAGCGCGGCAAATGCGGATATCTGTGCAGAGGGAGATCTGAGTGGAGGATGTGGATATCAATGCAGAGTGGGATCTGAGTGGAGGATGCGGATATCCGTGCAGAGGGAGATCTGAGAGGGGGATGCGGATATCAATGCATGGGATATCTGAGTGGAGGATGCGGATATCAATGCAGAGGGTGATCTGAGTGGAGGACGCGGATATGAATGCAGAGGGGGATGGGAGTGGAGGATGCGGATATCAATGCAGAGGGAGATTTTAGTGCTGGATGCGGATATCAATGCAGAGGGCAATCTGAGTCGAGGATGCGGATATCAATTCAGACGGGGATCTGAGTGGAGGATGCGGATATCAATGCAGAAAGGGATCTGAGTGGAAGATGCAGATATCAATGCACAGTGCGATCTGAGTGGACGATGCGGATATCAATGCAGAATGGGATCTGAGTGGAGGATGCGGATATGAATGCAGAGGGAGATCTGAATGGAGGATGTGGATATCAATGCAGAGGGGGATCTGAGTAGAGGATGTGGATATCAATGCAGAGGGGGATCTGAGTGGAGGATGCGGATATCAATGCAGAGGGGGATCTGAATGGAGGATGCGGATATCAATGCAGAGGTGGATCTGAGTGGAGGATGTGGATATCAATGTAGAGGGAGATCTGAGTGGAGGATGCGGATATCAATTCAGAGGGAGATTTGATTGGAGGATGCGGATATCAATGCAGAGTGGGATCTGAGTGAAGTATGCGTATATCAATGCAGAGGGGGATCTGAGTGGAGGATGCGGATATCAATTCAGAGGGAGATTGGAGTGCAGGGTGCGGATATCACATCAGAGGAGGATGTGATTGAGGATGCGGATATCAATGCAGAGGGAGATCTGAGTTCAGAATGCGGATATCAATGCAGAGGGGGATCTGAGTGGAGAATGCAGATATGAATGCAGAGGGAGATCTAAGTGGAGAATGCGGATATCAATTCAGAGGGAGATCTGAGTGGAGGATACGGATATCAATGCTTGGGATATCTGAGTGGAGGATGCGGATATCAATTCAGGGGGTGATCAGAGTGGAGGATGCGGATATGAATGCAGAGGGGGATGTGAGTGGAGGATGCGGATATCAATGCAGAGGGAGATTTTAGTGCTGGATGCGGATATCAATGCAGAGGGAAATCTGAGTCGAGGATGCGGATATCAATGCAGAGGGAGAATTGAGTGGAGGATAAGGATATCAATGCAGAGGGTGATCTGAGTGGAGACTCCGGAATTTAATGCAGAGGGAGATCTGAGCGGAGGATGCATATATCAATGCAGAGAGGTATCTGAGTGGAAGATGCGGATATCAATGCTGAGGGAGATCTGAGTGGAGGATGCTGATATCAATGCAGAGGGTGATCTGAGTGGAGGACGTGGATATCAATGCAGAGTGGGATCTCAGTGGACGATGCGGATATCAATGCAGAGGGAGATCTGAGTGGAGTATACGGATATCAATGCAGAGGGGGATCTTAGTGGACGATGCGGATATCAAAGCAGAGGGAGAGCTGAGTAGAGGATGCGGATATCAATGCCGAGGGGGATCTGAGTGGAGGAAACGGATATCAATGCAGAGGGTGATCCGAGTGGAGGATGTGGACATCAATGCAGAGGGGGATCGAGTGGAGGATGCGGTAATCAATGGAGAGCGGATCGAGTGGAGGATGCAGATATCAATGCAGAGGGAGATCTGAGTGGAGGATGCGGACATCAATGCAGAGGGGGATCTGAGTGGAGGATGTGGATATCAGTGCAGAGGGAGATCTGAGTGGAGGATGCGGATATCAATGCAGAGGCAAATCTAAGTGGAGGATGTGGATAACAATGCAGAGGTGATCAGAGTGGAGGATGCGGATATCAGTGCAGAGGGAGATCTGAGTGGAGACCGCGGATATCAATGCAGATGGGGATTTGAGAGGAGGATGCGGATATCAATTCCGAAGTCTATCTGAGTGGAGGATGCGGATATCAATCCTGAGGGGCATCTGAGTGGAGGATGCAGACATCAATGCAGAGGGAGATCTGAGTGGAGGATGCGAATATCAATGCAGAGCGGGATCTGAGTGAAGGATGCGGATATCAATGCAGAGGGATATCTGAGTGGAGGATGCGGATATCAATGCAGAGGGATATCTGAGTGGAGGATGTGGATATCAATACAGAGGGTGATCTGAGTGGAGGATGCGGATATCAATGCAGAGGGGGATCTGAGTGGAGGATGCGGATATCAATGCAGAGGGGGATCTGAGTGGAGGATGCGGATATCAATGCAGAGGGGGATCTGAGCAGAGGATGCGGATATCAATGTAGAGGGAGAATTGAGTGGAGGATAAGGATATCAATGCAGAGGGGGATCTGAGTGGAGGATGCGGAAATCAATGCAGAGCGGGATCTGAATGGAGGATGCGGATATCAGTGCAGAGGGAGATCAGAGTGGAGGATGCGAACATCAAATCAGAGGGGGATATGAATGGAGGATGCGTATAACAATGCAGAGGGGGATCTGTGTGGAGGATGCGGATATCAATGCAGAGGGGGATCTGAGTGGAGGATGCGGATATCAATGCAGAGGGAGAATTGAGTGGAGGATAAGGATATCAATGCAGAGGGTGATCTGAGTGGAGACTCCGGAATTTAATGCAGAGGGAGATCTGAGCGGAGGATGCATATATCAATGCAGAGAGGTATCTGAGTGGAAGATGCGGATATCAATGCTGAGGGAGATCTGAGTGGAGGATGCTGATATCAATGCAGAGGGTGATCTGAGTGGAGGACGTGGATATCAATGCAGAGTGGGATCTCAGTGGACGATGCGGATATCAATGCAGAGGGAGATCTGAGTGGAGTATACGGATATCAATGCAGAGGGGGATCTTAGTGGACGATGCGGATATCAAAGCAGAGGGAGAGCTGAGTAGAGGATGCGGATATCAATGCCGAGGGGGATCTGAGTGGAGGAAACGGATATCAATGCAGAGGGATATCTGAGTGGAGTATGTGAATATCAATGCAGAGGGTGATCCGAGTGGAGGATGTGGACATCAATGCACAGGGGGATCGAGTGGAGGATGCGGTAATCAATGGAGAGCGGATCGAGTGGAGGATGCAGATATCAATGCAGAGGGAGATCTGAGTGGAGGATGCGGACCTCAATGCAGAGGGGGATCTGAGTGGAGGATGCGGATATTAATTCAGAGGGAGATCTGTGTGGAGGATGTGGATATCAGTGCAGAGGGAGATCTGAGTGGAGGATTCGGATATCAATGCAGAGGCAGATCTAAGTGGAGTATGTGGATAACAATGCAGAGGGTGATCTGAGTGGAGGATGCGGATATCAGTGCAGAGGGAGATCTGAGTGGAGACCGCGGATATCAATGCAGATGGGGATCTGAGAGGAGGATGCGGATATCAATTCAGAAGTCTATCTGATTGGAGGATGCGGATATCAATCCTGAGGGGGATCTGAGTGGAGGATGCAGACATCAATGCAGAGGGGGATCTGAATGGAGGATGCGGATATCAATGCAGAGGGAGATCTGAGTGGAGGATGCGAACATCAATGCAGAGCGGGATCAGAGTGGAGGATGCGGATATCAATGCAGAGGGATATCTGAGTGGAGGATGCGGATATCAATGCAGAGGGATATCTGAGTGGAGGATGTGGGTATCAACGCAGAGGGTGATCTGAGTGGAGGATGCGGATATCAATGCAGAGAGGGATCTGAGTGGAGGATGCGGATATCAATGCAGAGGGGGATCGAGTGGAGGATGCGGTAATCAATGGAGAGGGGATCGAGTGGAGGATGCAGATATCAATGCAGAGGGAGATCTGAGTGGAGAATGCGGACATCAATGCAGAGGGAGATGTGAGTGGAAGATGCGGATATGAATGCAGAGGGGGATCTGAGTGCAGGATGTGGATATTAATTCAGAGGGAGATCTGAGTGCAGAATGCGGATATCAATGCAGAGGTGGATCTGAGTGGGCGATGCGGATATCAGTGCAGTGGAAGATCTGAGTGGAGGATGCGGATACCAATGCAGAGGCAGATCTAAGTGGAGGATGCGGATAACAATGCAGAGGGTGATCTGAGTGGAGGATGCGGATATCAGTGCAGAGGGAGATCTGAGTGGAGGATGCGGAAATTAATGCAGAGGGGGATCTGAATGGAGGATGCGGATATCAGTGCAGAGGGAGATCTGAGTGGAGGATGCGAACATCAAATCAGAGGGGGATATGAATGGAGGCTGCGTATAACAATGCAGAGGGGGATCTGAGTGGAGGATGCGGATATCAATGCAGAGGGGGATCTGAGTGGAGGATGCGGATATCAATGCAGAGGGGGATCTGAGTGGAGGATGCGGATATCAATGCAGAGGGAGAATTGAGTGGAGGATAAGGATATCAATGCAGAGGGTGATCTGAATGGAGACTACGGAATTTAATGCAGAGGGAGATCTGAGCGGAGGATGCATATATCAATGCAGAGAGGTATCTGAGTGGAAGATGCGGATATCAATGCTGAGGGAGATCTGAGTGGAGGATGTGGATAACAATGCAGTGTGTGATCTGAGTGGAGGATGCGGATATCAGTGCAGAGGGAGATCTGAGTGGATACCGCGGATATCAATGCGGATGGGGATCTGAGAGGAGGATGCGGATATCAATTCAGAAGTCTATCTGAGTGGAGGATGCGGATATCAATCCTGAGGGGGATCTGAGTGGAGGATGCAGACAAACAATGCAGAGGGGGATCTGAATGGAGGATGCGGATATCAATACAGAGGGAGATCTGAGTGGAGGATGCGAACATCAATGCAGAGCGGGATCTGAGTGGAGGATGCGGATATCAATGCAGAGAGATATCTGAGTGGAGGATGCGGATATCAATGCAGAGGGATATCTGAGTGGAGGATGTGGATATCAATGCAGAGGGTGATCTGAGTGGAGGATGCGGATATCAATGCAGAGAGGGATCTGAGTGGAGGATGCGGATATCAATGCAGAGGGGGATCTGAGTGGAGGATGCGGATATCAATGCAGAGGGAGAATTGAGTGGAGGATGCGGATATCAATGCAGAGGGAGATCTGAGTGGAGGATGCGGATATCAATGCAGAGGGGGATCTGAGAGGACGATGTGGATATCAAAGCAGAGGGAGATCTGAGTGGAGTATGCGGATATCAATGCCGAGGGGGATCTGAGTGGAGGATACGGATATCAATGCAGAGGGATATCTGAGTGGAGGATGTGGATATCAATGCAGAGGGTGATCTGAGTGGAGGATGTGGACATCAATGCAGAGGGGGATCGAGTGGAGGATGCGGTAATCAATGGAGAGGGGATCGAGTGGAGGATGCAGATATCAATGCAGAGAGAGATCTGAGTGGAAGATGCGGATATGAATGAAGAGGGGGATCTGAGTGGAGGATGCGGATATTAATTCAGAGGGAGATCTGAGTGGAGACCGCGGATATCATGCAGATGGGGATCTGAGAGGAGGATGCGGAAATCAATTCAGAAGTGCATCTGAGTGGAGGATGCAGATATCAATCCTGAGGGGGATCTGAGTGGAGGATGCAGACATCAATGCAGAGGGGGATCTGAATGGAGGATGCTGATATCAATGCAGAGGGAGATCTGAGTGGAGGATGCGAACATCAATGCAGAGCGGGATCTGAGTGGAGCATGCGGATATCAATGCAGAGGGATATCTGAGTGGAGGATGCGGATATCAATGCAGAGGGATATCTGAGTGGAGGATGTGGATATCAATGCAGAGGGTGATCTGAGTGGAGGATGCGGATATCAATGCAGAGAGGGATCTGAGTGGAGGATGCGGATATCAATCCAGAGGGGGAACGAGTGGAGGATGTGGTAATCAATGGAGAGGGGATCGAGTGGAGGATGCAGATATCAATGCAGAGGGAGATCTGAGTGGAGGATGCGGACATCAATGCAGAGGGAGATGTGAGTGGAAGATGCAGATATGAATGCAGAGGGGGATCTGAGTGCAGGATGTGGATATTAATTCAGAGGGAGATCTGAGTGCAGAATGCGGATATCAATGCAGAGGGGGATCTGAGTGGGCGATGCGGATATCAGTGCAGTGGGAGATCTGAGTGGAGGATGTGGATATCAGTGCAGAGGGAGATCTGAGTGGAGGATGCGGATATCAATGCAGAGGCAGATCTAAGTGGAGGATGTGGATAACAATGCAGAGGGTGATCTGAGTGGAGGATGCGGATATCAGTGCAGAGGGAGATCTGAGTGGAGACCGCGGATATCAATGCGGATGGGGATCTGAGAGGAGGATGCGGATATCAATTCAGAAGTCCATCTGAGTGGAGGATGCGGATATCAATCCTGAGGGGGATCTGAGTGGAGGATGCAGGCATCAATGCAGAGGGGGATCTGAATGGAGGATGCGGATATCAATGCAGAGGGAGATCTGAGTGGAGGATGCGACCATCAATGCAGAGCGGGATCTGAGTGGAGGATGCGGATATCAATGCAGAGAGATATCTGAGTGGAGAATGCGGATATCAATGCAGTGGGATATCTGAGTGGAGGATGAGGATATCAATGCAGAGGGTGATCTGAGTGGAGGATGCGGATATCAATGCAGAGAGGGATCTGAGTGGAGGATGCGGATATCAATGCAGAGGGAGAATTGAGTGGAGGATGCGGATATCAATGCAGAGGGAGATCAGAGTGGAGGATGCAGAGGGGGATCTGAGAGGACGATGTGGATATCAAAGCAGAGGGAGATCTGAGTGGAGTATGCGGATATCAATGCCGAGGGGGATCTGAGTGGAGGATGCGGATATCAATGCAGAGGGAGATCTGAGTGGAGGATGCGGATATCAATGCAGAGGGGGATCTGAGAGGACGATGTGGATATCAAAGCAGAGGGAGATCTGAGTGGAGTATGCGGATATCAATGCCGAGGGGGATCTGAGTGGAGGATACGGATATCAATGCAGAGGGATATCTGAGTGGAGGATGTGGATATCAATGCAGAGGGTGATCTGAGTGGAGGATGTGGACATCAATGCAGAGGGGGATCGAGTGGAGGATGCGGTAATCAATGGAGAGGGGATCGAGTGGAGGATGCAGATATCAATGCAGAGAGAGATCTGAGTGGAAGATGCGGATATGAATGAAGAGGGGGATCTGAGTGGAGGATGCGGATATTAATTCAGAGGGAGATCTGAGTGGAGACCGCGGATATCATGCAGATGGGGATCTGAGAGGAGGATGCGGAAATCAATTCAGAAGTCTATCTGAGTGGCGGATGCGGATATCAATCCTGAGGGGGATCTGAGTGGAGGATGCAGACATCAATGCAGAGGGGGATCTGAATGGAGGATGCGGATATCAATGCAGAGGGAGATCTGAGTGGAGGATGCGAACATCAATGCAGAGCGGGATCTGAGTGGAGCATGCGGATATCAATGCAGAGGGATATCTGAGTGGAGGATGCGGATATCAATGCAGAGGGATATCTGAGTGGAGGATGTGGATATCAATGCAGAGGGTGATCTGAGTGGAGGATGCGGATATCAATGCAGAGAGGGATCTGAGTGGAGGATGCGGATATCAATCCAGAGGGGGAACGAGTGGAGGATGTGGTAATCAATGGAGAGGGGATCGAGTGGAGGATGCAGATATCAATGCAGAGGGAGAATTGGGTGGAGGATAAGGATATCAATGCAGAGGGTGATCTGAGTGGAGACTCCGGAATTTAATGCAGAGGGAGATCTGAGCGGAGGATGCATATATCAATGCAGAGAGGTATCTGAGTGGAGGATGCGGATATCAGTGCAGAGGGAGATCTGAGTGGAGACCGCGGATAACAATGCAGATGGGGATTTGATAGGAGGATGCGGATATCAATTCAGAAGTCTATCTGAGTGGAGGATGCGGATATCAATCCTGAGGGGCATCTGAGTGGAGGATGCAGACATCAATGCAGAGGGAGATCTGAGTGGAGGATGCGAACATCAATGCAGAGCGGGTTCTGAGTGGAGGATGCGGATATCAATGCAGAGGGGGATCTGAGTGGAGGATGCGGATATCATTGCAGAGGGGGATCTGAGTGGAGGATGCGGATATCAATGCAGTGGGAGATCTGAGTGGAGGATGCGGATACCAATGCAGAGGCAGATCTAAGTGGAGGATGCGGATAACAATGCAGAGGGTGATCTGAGTGGAGGATGCGGATATCAGTGCAGAGGGAGATCTGAGTGGAGGATGCGGAAATCAATGCAGAGCGGGATCTGAATGGAGGATGCGGATATCAGTGCAGAGGGAGATCTGAGTGGAGGATGCGAACATCAAATCAGAGGGGGATATCAATGGAGGATGCGTATAACAATGCAGAGGGGGATCTGAGTGGAGGATGCGGATATCAATGCAGAGGGGGATCTGAGTGGAGGATGCGGATATCAATGCAGAGGGGGATCTGAGTGGAGGATGCGGATATCAATGCAGAGGGAGAATTGAGTGGAGGATGCGGATATCAATGCAGAGGGAGATCTGAGTGGAGGATGCGGATATCAATGCAGAGGGGGATCTGAGAGGACGATGTGGATATCAAAGCAGAGGGAGATCTGAGTGGAGTATGCGGATATCAATGCCGAGGGGGATCTGAGTGGAGGATACGGATATCAATGCAGAGGGATATCTGAGTGGAGGATGTGGATATCAATGCAGGGGGTGATCTGAGTGGAGGATGTGGACATCAATGCAGAGGGGGATCGAGTGGAGGATGTGGTAATCAATGGAGAGGGGATCGAGTGGAGGATGCAGATATCAATGCAGAGGGAGATCTGAGTGGAGTATGCGGACAGCAATGCAGAGGGAGAACTGAGTGGAGGATGCGGATATCAATGCAGAGGGGGATCTGAGTGGGCGATGCGGGTATCAGTGCAGAGGGAGATCTGAGTGGAGGATGCGGATATCAATGCAGAGGCGGATCTGTGTGGAGGATGCGGACATCAATGCAGAGGGGGATCTGAATGGAGGATGCGGATATCAGTGCAGAGGGAGATCTGAGTGGAGGATGTGAACATCAATGCAGAGGGGGATATGAGTGGAGGATGCGGATATGAATGCAGAAAGAGATCTGAGTGGAGGAACCGGATATCAATGCATAGTGCGATCTGAGTGGAGGATGCGGATATCAATGCAGAGGGGGATCAGAGTGGAGGATGCGGACATCAATGCAGAGGGGGATCTTAGTCGAGGATGTGGACATCAATGCAGAGGGAGATCGGAGTGCAGCATGCTGCTATCAATGCAGAAGGATATCTGAGTGGAGGATGAAGATGTCAATGCAGAGGGAGCTCTGAGTGGAGGATGTGGATATCAATGCAGAGGGAGATCTGAGCGGAGGATGCGGATATGAATGCAGAGTGGGATCTGAGTGGAGGATGCGGATATCAATGCAGAGGGAGATCTGAGCTGAGGATGCATATATCAATGCAGAGGGGGATCTGAGTGGAAGATGCGGATATCAATGCTGAGGGAGATCTGAGCGGAGGATGCGGATATCAATGTAGAGGGAGATCTGAGTGGAGGATGCGGATATCAATGCAGAGGAGGATCTGAGAGGAGGATGCGGATATTAATGCAGAGGGAGATCTGAGCGGAGGATGAATTTATCAATGCAGAGGGGGATCTGAGTGGAAGATGCCGATATCAATGCTGAGGAAGATCTGAGCGGAGTATGCGGATATCAATGCAGAGGGAGATCAGGGTGGAGGATGCGGATATCAATGCAGTGGGAGATCTGATTGGAGGATGCGGATATCAATGCAGAGGGGGTTCTGAGTGGAGGATGCGGATATCAATGCAGAGGGGGATCTGAGTGGACGATGCGGATATCAAAGCAGAGGGAGATCTGAGTGGAGGATGCTGATATCAATGCAGAGGGGGATCTGAGTGGAGCATGCAGATATCAATGCCGAGGGGGATCTGAGTGGAGGATGCGGATTTCAATGCAGAGGGGGATCTGAGTGGAGGATGCGCATATCAATGCAGATGGAGATCTGAGTGAAGGATGCGGATATCAATGCCGAGGGAGATCTGAGTGGAGGATGCGGATATGAATGCAGAGGGATATCTGAGTGGAGGATCTGGATTTCAATGCAGAGGGTGATCTGAGTGGAGGATGCGGACATCAATGCAGAGGGGGATTGAGTGGAGGATGCGGATATCAATGCAGAGGGGGATCTGAGTGCACGATGCGGATATCAAAGCAGAGGGAGATCTGAGTGGAGGATGCTGATATCAATGTAGTGGGGGATCTGAGTGGAAGATGCGGATATGAATGCAGAGGGGGATCTGAGTGGAGGATGCGGATATTAGTTCAGAGGGAGATCTGAGTGGAGGATGCGGATGTCAGTGCAGAGGGGGATCTGAGTGGGCGATGCGGGTATCAGTGCAGAGGGAGATCTGAGAGGAGGATACTGATATCAGAGCAGAGGGAGATCTGAGTGGAGACTGCGGATATCAATACAGAGGGGGATCTGAGAGGAGGATGCGGATATCAATTCAGAAGTCTATCTGAGTGGAGGATGCGGAAATCAATGCTGAGGGAGATCTGAGTGGAGGATGCGGATATCAATGCAGAGGGCGATCTGAGTGGAGGATGCGGATATCAATGCAGAAGGAGATCTGAGTGGAGGATGTGAACATCAATGCAGAGGGGGATATGAGTGGAGGATGCGGTTATGAATGCAGAAAGAGATCTGAGTGGAGGATCCGGATATCAATGCACAGTGCGATCTGAGTGGAGGATGCGGATATCAATGCAGAGGGGGATCAGAGTGGAGGATGCGGACATCAATGCAGAGGGGGATCTGAGTCGAGGATGCGGATATCAATGCAGAGGGAGATCGGAGTGGAGGATGTGGATATCAATACAGAGGGAGATCGGAGTGCAGCATGCTGCTATCAATAGAGAAGGATATCTGAGTGGAGGATGAAGATGTCAATGCAGAGGGAGCTCTGAGTGGAGGATGCGGATATCAATGCAGAGGGAGATCTGAGCGGAGGATGCGGATATGAATGCAGAGTGGGATCTGAGTGGAGGATGCGGATATCAATGCAGAGGGAGATCTGAGCTGAGGATGCATATATCAATGCAGAGGGGGATCCGAGTGGAAGATGCGGATATCAATGCTGAGGGAGATCTGAGCGGAGGATGCGGATATCAATGCAGAGGGAGATCTGAGTGGAGGATGCGGATATCAATGCAGAGGAGGATCTGAGAGTAGGATGCGGATATCAATGCAGAGGGAGATCTGAGCGGAGGATGAATTTATCAATGCAGAGGGGGATCTGAGTGGACGATGCGGATATCAAAGCAGAGGGAGATCTGAGTGGAGGATGCGGATATTAATGCAGAGGGGCATCATAGTGGAGGATGCGGTTATCAATGCAGAGGGAGATCTGAGTGGAGGATGCGGATATCAATGCAGAGGTAGATCTCAGTGGAGGATGCGGAATCAATGCAGAGGGAGATCTGAGTGGAGGTTGCGTATATCAATGCAGAGGGATATCTGAGTGGAGGATGCGGATATCAATGCAGATGGGGATCTGAATGGAGGATGCGGATATCAATGCAGAAAGAGATCTGATTGGAGGATCCGGATATCAATGTAGAGGGGGATCTGAGTGGAGGATGTGGATATCAATGCAGAGTGGGATCTCTGTGGACGATGCGGATATCAATGCAGAGGGATATCTGAGTGGAGGATGTGGATATCAATGCAGAGGGTGATCCGAGTGGAGGATGTGGACATCAATGCAGAGGGCAATCGAGTGCAGGATGCGGTAATCAATGGAGAGCGGATCGAGTGGAGGATGCAGATATCAATGCAGAGGGAGATCTGAGTGGAGGATGCGGACATCAATGCAGAGCGGGATCTGAGTGGAGGATGCGGATATCAATGCAGAGGGATATCTGAGTGGAGGATGCGGATATCAATGCAGAGGGATATCTGAGTGGAGGATGTGGATATCAATGCAGAGGGTGATCTGAGTGGAGGATGCGGATATCAATGCAGAGAGGGATCTGAGTGGAGGATGCGGATATCAATGCAGAGGGGGATCTGAGTGGAGGATGCGGATATCAATGCAGAGGGAGAATTGAGTGGAGGATGCGGATATCAATGCAGAGGGAGATCTGAGTGGAGGATGCGGATATCAATGCAGAGGGGGATCTGAGAGGACGATGTGGATATCAGTGCAGAGGGAGATCTGAGTGGAGACCGCGGATATCAATGCAGATGGGGATCTGAGAGGAGGATGCTGATATCAATTCAGAAGTCTATCTGATTGGAGGATGCGGATATCAATCCTGAGGGGGATCTGAGTGGAGGATGCAGACATCAATGCAGAGGGATATCTGAATGGAGGATGCGGATATCAATGCAGAGGGAGATCTGAGTGGAGGATGCGAACATCAATGCAGAGCGGGATCAGAGTGGAGGATGCGGATATCAATGCAGAGGGATATCTGAGTGGAGGATGCGGATATCAATGCAGAGGGATATCTGAGTGGAGGATGTGGGTATCAACGCAGAGGGTGATCTGAGTGGAGGATGCGGATATCAATGCAGAGAGGGATCTGAGTGGAGGATGCGGATATCAATGCAGAGGGGGATCGAGTGGAGGATGCGGTAATCAATGGAGAGGGGATCGAGTGGAGGATGCAGATATCAATGCAGAGGGAGATCTGAGTGGAGAATGCGGACATCAATGCAGAGGGAGATGTGAGTGGAAGATGCGGATATGAATGCAGAGGGGGATCTGAGTGCAGGATGTGGATATTAATTCAGAGGGAGATCTGAGTGCAGAATGCGGATATCAATGCAGAGGTGGATCTGAGTGGGCGATGCGGATATCAGTGCAGTGGAAGATCTGAGTGGAGGATGCGGATACCAATGCAGAGGCAGATCTAAGTGGAGGATGCGGATAACAATGCAGAGGGTGATCTGAGTGGAGGATGCGGATATCAGTGCAGAGGGAGATCTGAGTGGAGGATGCGGAAATTAATGCAGAGGGGGATCTGAATGGAGGATGCGGATATCAGTGCAGAGGGAGATCTGAGTGGAGGATGCGAACATCAAATCAGAGGGGGATATGAATGGAGGCTGCGTATAACAATGCAGAGGGGGATCTGAGTGGAGGATGCGGATATCAATGCAGAGGGGGATCTGAGTGGAGGATGCGGATATCAATGCAGAGGGGGATCTGAGTGGAGGATGCGGATACCAATGCAGTGTCAGATCTAAGTGGAGGATGCGGATAACAATACAGAGGGGGATCTGAGAGGAGGATGCGGATATCAATTCAGAAGTCTATCTGAGTGGAGGATGCGGATATCAATGCTGAGGGAGATCTGAGTGGAGGATGCGGATATCAATGCAGAGGGAGATCTGAGTGGAGGATGCGGATATCAATGCAGAGGCGGATCTGTGTGGAGGATGCGAACATCAATGCAGAGGGGGATCTGAATGGAGGATGCGGATATCAGTGCAGAGGGAGATCTGAGTGGAGGATGTGAACATCAATGCAGAGGGGGATATGAGTGGAGGATGCGGATATGAATGCAGAAAGAGATCTGAGTGGAGGATCCGGATATCAATGCATAGTTCGATCTGAGTGGAGGATGCGGATATCAATGCAGAGGGGGATCAGAGTGGAGAATGCGGACATGAATGCAGAGGGGGATCTTAGTCGAGGATGCGGATATCAATGCCGAGGGGGATCTGAGTGGAGGATACGGATATCAATGCAGAGGGATATCTGAGTGGAGGATGTGGATATCAATGCAGGGGGTGATCTGAGTGGAGGATGTGGACATCAATGCAGAGGGGGATCGAGTGGAGGATGTGGTAATCAATGGAGAGGGGATCGAGTGGAGGATGCAGATATCAATGCAGAGGGAGATCTGAGTGGAGTATGCGGACAGCAATGCAGAGGGAGAACTGAGTGGAGGATGCGGATATCAATGCAGAGGGGGATCTGAGTGGGCGATGCGGGTATCAGTGCAGAGGGAGATCTGAGTGGAGGATGCGGATATCAATGCAGAGGCGGATCTGTGTGGAGGATGCGGACATCAATGCAGAGGGGGATCTGAATGGAGGATGCGGATATCAGTGCAGAGGGAGATCTGAGTGGAGGATGTGAACATCAATGCAGAGGGGGATATGAGTGGAGGATGCGGATATGAATGCAGAAAGAGATCTGAGTGGAGGATCCGGATATCAATGCATAGTGCGATCTGAGTGGAGGATGCGGATATCAATGCAGAGGGGGATCAGAGTGGAGGATGCGGACATCAATGCAGAGGGGGATCTTAGTCGAGGATGTGGACATCAATGCAGAGGGAGATCGGAGTGCAGCATGCTGCTATCAATGCAGAAGGATATCTGAGTGGAGGATGAAGATGTCAATGCAGAGGGAGCTCTGAGTGGAGGATGTGGATATCAATGCAGAGGGAGATCTGAGCGGAGGATGCGGATATGAATGCAGAGTGGGATCTGAGTGGAGGATGCGGATATCAATGCAGAGGGAGATCTGAGCTGAGGATGCATATATCAATGCAGAGGGGGATCTGAGTGGAAGATGCGGATATCAATGCTGAGGGAGATCTGAGCGGAGGATGCGGATATCAATGTAGAGGGAGATCTGAGTGGAGGATGCGGATATCAATGCAGAGGAGGATCTGAGAGGAGGATGCGGATATTAATGCAGAGGGAGATCTGAGCGGAGGATGAATTTATCAATGCAGCGGGGGATCTGAGTGGAAGATGCCGATATCAATGCTGAGGAAGATCTGAGCGGAGTATGCGGATATCAATGCAGAGGGAGATCAGGGTGGAGGATGCGGATATCAATGCAGTGGGAGATCTGATTGGAGGATGCGGATATCAATGCAGAGGGGGTTCTGAGTGGAGGATGCGGATATCAATGCAGAGGGGGATCTGAGTGGACGATGCGGATATCAAAGCAGAGGGAGATCTGAGTGGAGGATGCTGATATCAATGCAGAGGGGGATCTGAGTGGAGCATGCAGATATCAATGCCGAGGGGGATCTGAGTGGAGGATGCGGATTTCAATGCAGAGGAGGATCTGAGAGTAGGATGCGGATATCAATGCAGAGGGAGATCTGAGCGGAGGATGAATTTATCAATGCAGAGGGGGATCTGAGTGGACGATGCGGATATCAAAGCAGAGGGAGATCTGAGTGGAGGATGCGGATATTAATGCAGAGGGGCATCATAGTGGAGGATGCGGTTATCAATGCAGAGGGAGATCTGAGTGGAGGATGCGGATATCAATGCAGAGGTAGATCTCAGTGGAGGATGCGGAATCAATGCAGAGGGAGATCTGAGTGGAGGTTGCGTATATCAATGCAGAGGGATATCTGAGTGGAGGATGCGGATATCAATGCAGATGGGGATCTGAATGGAGGATGCGGATATCAATGCAGAAAGAGATCTGATTGGAGGATCCGGATATCAATGTAGAGGGGGATCTGAGTGGAGGATGTGGATATCAATGCAGAGTGGGATCTCTGTGGACGATGCGGATATCAATGCAGAGGGATATCTGAGTGGAGGATGTGGATATCAATGCAGAGGGTGATCCGAGTGGAGGATGTGGACATCAATGCAGAGGGCGATCGAGTGCAGGATGCGGTAATCAATGGAGAGCGGATCGAGTGGAGGATGCAGATATCAATGCAGAGGGAGATCTGAGTGGAGGATGCGGACATCAATGCAGAGCGGGATCTGAGTGGAGGATGCGGATATCAATGCAGAGGGATATCTGAGTGGAGGATGCGGATATCAATGCAGAGGGATATCTGAGTGGAGGATGTGGATATCAATGCAGAGGGTGATCTGAGTGGAGGATGCGGATATCAATGCAGAGAGGGATCTGAGTGGAGGATGCGGATATCAATGCAGAGGGGGATCTGAGTGGAGGATGCGGATATCAATGCAGAGGGAGAATTGAGTGGAGGATGCGGATATCAATGCAGAGGGAGATCTGAGTGGAGGATGCGGATATCAATGCAGAGGGGGATCTGAGAGGACGATGTGGATATCAGTGCAGAGGGAGATCTGAGTGGAGACCGCGGATATCAATGCAGATGGGGATCTGAGAGGAGGATGCTGATATCAATTCAGAAGTCTATCTGATTGGAGGATGCGGATATCAATCCTGAGGGGGATCTGAGTGGAGGATGCAGACATCAATGCAGAGGGATATCTGAATGGAGGATGCGGATATCAATGCAGAGGGAGATCTGAGTGGAGGATGCGAACATCAATGCAGAGCGGGATCAGAGTGGAGGATGCGGATATCAATGCAGAGGGATATCTGAGTGGAGAATGCGGATATCAATGCAGAGGGATATCTGAGTGGAGGATGTGGGTATCAACGCAGAGGGTGATCTGAGTGGAGGATGCGGATATCAATGCAGAGAGGGATCTGAGTGGAGGATGCGGATATCAATGCAGAGGGGGATCGAGTGGAGGATGCGGTAATCAATGGAGAGGGGATCGAGTGGAGGATGCAGATATCAATGCAGAGGGAGATCTGAGTGGAGAATGCGGACATCAATGCAGAGGGAGATGTGAGTGGAAGATGCGGATATGAATGCAGAGGGGGATCTGAGTGCAGGATGTGGATATTAATTCAGAGGGAGATCTGAGTGCAGAATGCGGATATCAATGCAGAGGTGGATCTGAGTGGGCGATGCGGATATCAGTGCAGTGGAAGATCTGAGTGGAGGATGCGGATACCAATGCAGAGGCAGATCTAAGTGGAGGATGCGGATAACAATGCAGAGGGTGATCTGAGTGGAGGATGCGGATATCAGTGCAGAGGGAGATCTGAGTGGAGGATGCGGAAATTAATGCAGAGGGGGATCTGAATGGAGGATGCGGATATCAGTGCAGAGGGAGATCTGAGTGGAGGATGCGAACATCAAATCAGAGGGGGATATGAATGGAGGCTGCGTATAACAATGCAGAGGGGGATCTGAGTGGAGGATGCGGATATCAATGCAGAGGGGGATCTGAGTGGAGGATGCGGATATCAATGCAGAGGGGGATCTGAGTGGAGGATGCGGATACCAATGCAGTGTCAGATCCAAGTGGAGGATGCGGATAACAATACAGAGGGGGATCTGAGAGGAGGATGCGGATATCAATTCAGAAGTCTATCTGAGTGGAGGATGCGGATATCAATGCTGAGGGAGATCTGAGTGGAGGATGCGGATATCAATGCAGAGGGAGATCTGAGTGGAGGATGTGAACATCAATGCAGAGGGGGATATGAGTGGAGGATGCGGATATGAATGCAGAAAGAGATCTGAGTGGAGGATCCGGATATCAATGCATAGTTCGATCTGAGTGGAGGATGCGGATATCAATGCAGAGGGGGATCAGAGTGGAGGATGCGGACATGAATGCAGAGGGGGATCTTAGTCGAGGATGCGGATATCAATGCCGAGGGGGATCTGAGTGGAGGATACGGATATCAATGCAGAGGGATATCTGAGTGGAGGATGTGGATATCAATGCAGGGGGTGATCTGAGTGGAGGATGTGGACATCAATGCAGAGGGGGATCGAGTGGAGGATGTGGTAATCAATGGAGAGGGGATCGAGTGGAGGATGCAGATATCAATGCAGAGGGAGATCTGAGTGGAGTATGCGGACAGCAATGCAGAGGGAGAACTGAGTGGAGGATGCGGATATCAATGCAGAGGGGGATCTGAGTGGGCGATGCGGGTATCAGTGCAGAGGGAGATCTGAGTGGAGGATGCGGATATCAATGCAGAGGCGGATCTGTGTGGAGGATGCGGACATCAATGCAGAGGGGGATCTGAATGGAGGATGCGGATATCAGTGCAGAGGGAGATCTGAGTGGAGGATGTGAACATCAATGCAGAGGGGGATATGAGTGGAGGATGCGGATATGAATGCAGAAAGAGATCTGAGTGGAGGATCCGGATATCAATGCATAGTGCGATCTGAGTGGAGGATGCGGATATCAATGCAGAGGGGGATCAGAGTGGAGGATGCGGACATCAATGCAGAGGGGGATCTTAGTCGAGGATGTGGACATCAATGCAGAGGGAGATCGGAGTGCAGCATGCTGCTATCAATGCAGAAGGATATCTGAGTGGAGGATGAAGATGTCAATGCAGAGGGAGCTCTGAGTGGAGGATGTGGATATCAATGCAGAGGGAGATCTGAGCGGAGGATGCGGATATGAATGCAGAGTGGGATCTGAGTGGAGGATGCGGATATCAATGCAGAGGGAGATCTGAGCTGAGGATGCATATATCAATGCAGAGGGGGATCTGAGTGGAAGATGCGGATATCAATGCTGAGCGAGATCTGAGCGGAGGATGCGGATATCAATGTAGAGGGAGATCTGAGTGGAGGATGCGGATATCAATGCAGAGGAGGATCTGAGAGGAGGATGCGGATATTAATGCAGAGGGAGATCTGAGCGGAGGATGAATTTATCAATGCAGAGGGGGATCTGAGTGGAAGATGCCGATATCAATGCTGAGGAAGATCTGAGCGGAGTATGCGGATATCAATGCAGAGGGAGATCAGGGTGGAGGATGCGGATATCAATGCAGTGGGAGATCTGATTGGAGGATGCGGATATCAATGCAGAGGGGGTTCTGAGTGGAGGATGCGGATATCAATGCAGAGGGGGATCTGAGTGGACGATGCGGATATCAAAGCAGAGGGAGATCTGAGTGGAGGATGCTGATATCAATGCAGAGGGGGATCTGAGTGGAGCATGCAGATATCAATGCCGAGGGGGATCTGAGTGGAGGATGCGGATTTCAATGCAGAGGGGGATCTGAGTGGAGGATGCGCATATCAATGCAGATGGAGATCTGAGTGGAGGATGCGGATATGAATGCAGAGGGATATCTGAGTGGAGGATCTGGATTTCAATGCAGAGGGTGATCTGAGTGGAGGATGCGGACATCAATGCAGAGGGGGATTGAGTGGAGGATGCGGATATCAATACAGAGGGAGATCTGAATGGAGGATGCGGATATCAATGCAGAGGGGGATCTGAGTGCACGATGCGGATATCAAAGCAGAGGGAGATCTGAGTGGAGGATGCTGATATCAATGTAGTGGGGGATCTGAGTGGAAGATGCGGATATGAATGCAGAGGGGGATCTGAGTGGAGGATGCGGATATTAGTTCAGAGGGAGATCTGAGTGGAGGATGCGGATGTCAGTGCAGAGGGGGATCTGAGTGGGCGATGCGGGTATCAGTGCAGAGGGAGATCTGAGAGGAGGATACTGATATCAGAGCAGAGGGAGATCTGAGTGGAGACTGCGGATATCAATACAGAGGGGGATCTGAGAGGAGGATGCGGATATCAATTCAGAAGTCTATCTGAGTGGAGGATGCGGAAATCAATGCTGAGGGAGATCTGAGTGGAGGATGCGGATATCAATGCAGAGGGCGATCTGAGTGGAGGATGCGGATATCAATGCAGGAGATCTGAGTGGAGGATGTGAACATCAATGCAGAGGGGGATATGAGTGGAGGATGCGGTTATGAATGCAGAAAGAGATCTGAGTGGAGGATCCGGATATCAATGCACAGTGCGATCTGAGTGGAGGATGCGGATATCAATGCAGAGGGGGATCAGAGTGGAGGATGCGGACATCAATGCAGAGGGGGATCTGAGTCGAGGATGCGGATATCAATGCAGAGGGAGATCGGAGTGGAGGATGTGGATATCAATACAGAGGGAGATCGGAGTGCAGCATGCTGCTATCAATAGAGAAGGATATCTGAGTGGAGGATGAAGATGTCAATGCAGAGGGAGCTCTGAGTGGAGGATGCGGATATCAATGCAGAGGGAGATCTGAGCGGAGGATGCGGATATGAATGCAGAGTGGGATCTGAGTGGAGGATGCGGATATCAATGCAGAGGGAGATCTGAGCTGAGGATGCATATATCAATGCAGAGGGGGATCCGAGTGGAAGATGCGGATATCAATGCTGAGGGAGATCTGAGCGGAGGATGCGGATATCAATGCAGAGGGAGATCTGAGTGGAGGATGCGGATATCAATGCAGAGGAGGATCTGAGAGTAGGATGCGGATATCAATGCAGAGGGAGATCTGAGCGGAGGATGAATTTATCAATGCAGAGGGGGATCTGAGTGGACGATGCGGATATCAAAGCAGAGGGAGATCTGAGTGGAGGATGCGGATATTAATGCAGAGGGGCATCATAGTGGAGGATGCGGTTATCAATGCAGAGGGAGATCTGAGTGGAGGATGCGGATATCAATGCAGAGGTAGATCTCAGTGGAGGATGTGGATATCAATGCAGAGTGGGATCTCTGTGGACGATGCGGATATCAATGCAGAGGGATATCTGAGTGGAGGATGTGGATATCAATGCAGAGGGTGATCCGAGTGGAGGATGTGGACATCAATGCAGAGGGCGATCGAGTGCAGGATGCGGTAATCAATGGAGAGCGGATCGAGTGGAGGATGCAGATATCAATGCAGAGGGAGATCTGAGTGGAGGATGCGGACATCAATGCAGAGCGGGATCTGAGTGGAGGATGCGGATATCAATGCAGAGGGATATCTGAGTGGAGGATGCGGATATCAATGCAGAGGGATATCTGAGTGGAGGATGTGGATATCAATGCAGAGGGTGATCTGAGTGGAGGATGCGGATATCAATGCAGAGAGGGATCTGAGTGGAGGATGCGGATATCAATGCAGAGGGGGATCTGAGTGGAGGATGCGGATATCAATGCAGAGGGAGAATTGAGTGGAGGATGCGGATATCAATGCAGAGGGAGATCTGAGTGGAGGATGCGGATATCAATGCAGAGGGGGATCTGAGAGGACGATGTGGATATCAGTGCAGAGGGAGATCTGAGTGGAGACCGCGGATATCAATGCAGATGGGGATCTGAGAGGAGGATGCTGATATCAATTCAGAAGTCTATCTGATTGGAGGATGCGGATATCAATCCTGAGGGGGATCTGAGTGGAGGATGCAGACATCAATGCAGAGGGATATCTGAATGGAGGATGCGGATATCAATGCAGAGGGAGATCTGAGTGGAGGATGCGAACATCAATGCAGAGCGGGATCAGAGTGGAGGATGCGGATATCAATGCAGAGGGATATCTGAGTGGAGAATGCGGATATCAATGCAGAGGGATATCTGAGTGGAGGATGTGGGTATCAACGCAGAGGGTGATCTGAGTGGAGGATGCGGATATCAATGCAGAGAGGGATCTGAGTGGAGGATGCGGATATCAATGCAGAGGGGGATCGAGTGGAGGATGCGGTAATCAATGGAGAGGGGATCGAGTGGAGGATGCAGATATCAATGCAGAGGGAGATCTGAGTGGAGAATGCGGACATCAATGCAGAGGGAGATGTGAGTGGAAGATGCGGATATGAATGCAGAGGGGGATCTGAGTGCAGGATGTGGATATTAATTCAGAGGGAGATCTGAGTGCAGAATGCGGATATCAATGCAGAGGTGGATCTGAGTGGGCGATGCGGATATCAGTGCAGTGGAAGATCTGAGTGGAGGATGCGGATACCAATGCAGAGGCAGATCTAAGTGGAGGATGCGGATAACAATGCAGAGGGTGATCTGAGTGGAGGATGCGGATATCAGTGCAGAGGGAGATCTGAGTGGAGGATGCGGAAATTAATGCAGAGGGGGATCTGAATGGAGGATGCGGATATCAGTGCAGAGGGAGATCTGAGTGGAGGATGCGAACATCAAATCAGAGGGGGATATGAATGGAGGCTGCGTATAACAATGCAGAGGGGGATCTGAGTGGAGGATGCGGATATCAATGCAGAGGGGGATCTGAGTGGAGGATGCGGATATCAATGCAGAGGGGGATCTGAGTGGAGGATGCGGATACCAATGCAGTGTCAGATCTAAGTGGAGGATGCGGATAACAATACAGAGGGGGATCTGAGAGGAGGATGCGGATATCAATTCAGAAGTCTATCTGAGTGGAGGATGCGGATATCAATGCTGAGGGAGATCTGAGTGGAGGATGCGGATATCAATGCAGAGGGAGATCTGAGTGGAGGATGCGGATATCAATGCAGAGGCGGATCTGTGTGGAGGATGCGAACATCAATGCAGAGGGGGATCTGAATGGAGGATGCGGATATCAGTGCAGAGGGAGATCTGAGTGGAGGATGTGAACATCAATGCAGAGGGGGATATGAGTGGAGGATGCGGATATGAATGCAGAAAGAGATCTGAGTGGAGGATCCGGATATCAATGCATAGTTCGATCTGAGTGGAGGATGCGGATATCAATGCAGAGGGGGATCAGAGTGGAGGATGCGGACATGAATGCAGAGGGGGATCTTAGTCGAGGATGCGGATATCAATGCAGAGGGTGATCTGAGTGCAGAATACGGATATCAATGCAGAGGGAGATCGGAGTGGAGGATGTGGATATCAATACAGAGGGAGATCGGAGTGCAGCATGCTGCTATCAATGCAGAAGGATATCTGAGTGGAGGATGAAGATGTCAATGCAGAGGGAGCTCTGAGTGGAGGATGTGGATATCAATGCAGAGGGAGATCTGAGCGGAGGATGCGGATATGAATGCAGAGTGGGATCTGAGTGGAGGATGCGGATATCAATGCAGAGGGAGATCTGAGCTGAGGATGCATATATCAATGCAGAGGGGGATCTGAGTGGAAGATGCGGATATCAATGCTGAGGGAGATCTGAGCGGAGGATGCGGATATCAATGTAGAGGGAGATCTGAGTGGAGGATGCGGATATCAATGCAGAGGAGGATCTGAGAGGAGGATGCGGATATTAATGCAGAGGGAGATCTGAGCGGAGGATGAATTTATCAATGCAGAGGGGGATCTGAGTGGAAGATGCCGATATAAATGCTGAGGAAGATCTGAGCGGAGTATGCGGATATCAATGCAGAGGGAGATCAGGGTGGAGGATGCGGATATCAATGCAGTGGGAGATCTGATTGGAGGATGCGGATATCAATGCAGAGGGGGTTCTGAGTGGAGGATGCGGATATCAATGCAGAGGGGGATCTGAGTGGACGATGCGGATATCAAAGCAGAGGGAGATCTGAGTGGAGGATGCTGATATCAATGCAGAGGGGGATCTGAGTGGAGCATGCAGATATCAATGCCGAGGGGGATCTGAGTGGAGGATGCGGATTTCAATGCAGAGGGGGATCTGAGTGGAGGATGCGGATATCAATACAGAGGGAGATCTGAGTGGAGGATGCGGATATCAATGCAGAGGGGGATCTGAGTGCACGATGCGGATATCAAAGCAGAGGGAGATCTGAGTGGAGGATGCTGATATCAATGTAGAGGGGGATCTGAGTGGAAGATGCGGATATGAATGCAGAGGGGGATCTGAGTGGAGGATGCGGATATTAGTTCAGAGGGAGATCTGAGTGGAGGATGCGGATGTCAATGCAGAGGGGGATCTGAGTGGGCGATGCGGGTATCAGTGCAGAGGGAGATCTGAGTGGAGGATGCGGATACCAATGCAGTGTCAGATCTAAGTGGAGGATGCGGATAACAATGCAGAGGGTGATCTGAGAGGAGGATACTGATATCAGAGCAGAGGGAGATCTGAGTGGAGACTGCGGATATCAATACAGAGGGGGATCTGAGAGGAGGATGCGGATATCAATTCAGAAGTCTATCTGAGTGGAGGATGCGGAAATCAATGCTGAGGGAGATCTGAGTGGAGGATGCGGATATCAACGCAGAGGGCGATCTGAGTGGAGGATGCGGATATCAATGCAGAGGGAGATCTGAGTGGAGGATGTGAACATCAATGCAGAGGGGGATATGAGTGGAGGATGCGGTTATGAATGCAGAAAGAGATCTGAGTCGAGGATCCGGATATCAATGCACAGTGCGATCTGAGTGGAGGATGCGGATATCAATGCAGAGGGGAATCAGAGTGGAGGATGCGGACATCAATGCAGAGGGGGATCTGAGTCGAGGATGCGGATATCAATGCAGAGGGAGATCGGAGTGGAGGATGTGGATATCAATACAGAGGGAGATCGGAGTGCAGCATGCTTCTATCAATAGAGAAGGATATCTGAGTGGAGGATGAAGATGTCAATGCAGAGGGAGCTCTGAGTGGAGGATGCGGATATCAATGCAGAGGGAGATCTGAGCGGAGGATGCGGATATGAATGCAGAGTGGGATCTGAGTGGAGGATGCGGATATCAATGCAGAGGGAGATCTGAGCTGAGGATGCATATATCAATGCAGAGGGGGATCTGAGTGGAAGATGCGGATATCAATGCTGAGGGAGATCTGAGTGGACGATGCGGATATCAAAGCAGAGGGAGATCTGAGTGGAGGATGCTGATATCAATGCAGAGGGGGATCTGAGTGGAGCATGCAGATATCAATGCCGAGGGGGATCTGAGTGGAGGATGCGGATTTCAATGCAGAGGGGGATCTGAGTGGAGGATGCGCATATCAATGCAGATGGAGATCTGAGTGGAGGATGCGGATATGAATGCAGAGGGATATCTGAGTGGAGGATCTGGATTTCAATGCAGAGGGTGATCTGAGTGGAGGATGCGGACATCAATGCAGAGGGGGATTGAGTGGAGGATGCGGATATCAATACAGAGGGAGATCTGAATGGAGGATGCGGATATCAATGCAGAGGGGGATCTGAGTGCACGATGCGGATATCAAAGCAGAGGGAGATCTGAGTGGAGGATGCTGATATCAATGTAGTGGGGGATCTGAGTGGAAGATGCGGATATGAATGCAGAGGGGGATCTGAGTGGAGGATGCGGATATTAGTTCAGAGGGAGATCTGAGTGGAGGATGCGGATGTCAGTGCAGAGGGGGATCTGAGTGGGCGATGCGGGTATCAGTGCAGAGGGAGATCTGAGAGGAGGATACTGATATCAGAGCAGAGGGAGATCTGAGTGGAGACTGCGGATATCAATACAGAGGGGGATCTGAGAGGAGGATGCGGATATCAATTCAGAAGTCTATCTGAGTGGAGGATGCGGAAATCAATGCTGAGGGAGATCTGAGTGGAGGATGCGGATATCAATGCAGAGGGCGATCTGAGTGGAGGATGCGGATATCAATGCAGGAGATCTGAGTGGAGGATGTGAACATCAATGCAGAGGGGGATATGAGTGGAGGATGCGGTTATGAATGCAGAAAGAGATCTGAGTGGAGGATCCGGATATCAATGCACAGTGCGATCTGAGTGGAGGATGCGGATATCAATGCAGAGGGGGATCAGAGTGGAGGATGCGGACATCAATGCAGAGGGGGATCTGAGTCGAGGATGCGGATATCAATGCAGAGGGAGATCGGAGTGGAGGATGTGGATATCAATACAGAGGGAGATCGGAGTGCAGCATGCTGCTATCAATAGAGAAGGATATCTGAGTGGAGGATGAAGATGTCAATGCAGAGGGAGCTCTGAGTGGAGGATGCGGATATCAATGCAGAGGGAGATCTGAGCGGAGGATGCGGATATGAATGCAGAGTGGGATCTGAGTGGAGGATGCGGATATCAATGCAGAGGGAGATCTGAGCTGAGGATGCATATATCAATGCAGAGGGGGATCCGAGTGGAAGATGCGGATATCAATGCTGAGGGAGATCTGAGCGGAGGATGCGGATATCAATGCAGAGGGAGATCTGAGTGGAGGATGCGGATATCAATGCAGAGGAGGATCTGAGAGTAGGATGCGGATATCAATGCAGAGGGAGATCTGAGCGGAGGATGAATTTATCAATGCAGAGGGGGATCTGAGTGGACGATGCGGATATCAAAGCAGAGGGAGATCTGAGTGGAGGATGCGGATATTAATGCAGAGGGGCATCATAGTGGAGGATGCGGTTATCAATGCAGAGGGAGATCTGAGTGGAGGATGCGGATATCAATGCAGAGGTAGATCTCAGTGGAGGATGTGGATATCAATGCAGAGTGGGATCTCTGTGGACGATGCGGATATCAATGCAGAGGGATATCTGAGTGGAGGATGTGGATATCAATGCAGAGGGTGATCCGAGTGGAGGATGTGGACATCAATGCAGAGGGCGATCGAGTGCAGGATGCGGTAATCAATGGAGAGCGGATCGAGTGGAGGATGCAGATATCAATGCAGAGGGAGATCTGAGTGGAGGATGCGGACATCAATGCAGAGCGGGATCTGAGTGGAGGATGCGGATATCAATGCAGAGGGATATCTGAGTGGAGGATGCGGATATCAATGCAGAGGGATATCTGAGTGGAGGATGTGGATATCAATGCAGAGGGTGATCTGAGTGGAGGATGCGGATATCAATGCAGAGAGGGATCTGAGTGGAGGATGCGGATATCAATGCAGAGGGGGATCTGAGTGGAGGATGCGGATATCAATGCAGAGGGAGAATTGAGTGGAGGATGCGGATATCAATGCAGAGGGAGATCTGAGTGGAGGATGCGGATATCAATGCAGAGGGGGATCTGAGAGGACGATGTGGATATCAGTGCAGAGGGAGATCTGAGTGGAGACCGCGGATATCAATGCAGATGGGGATCTGAGAGGGAGGATGCTGATATCAATTCAGAAGTCTATCTGATTGGAGGATGCGGATATCAATCCTGAGGGGGATCTGAGTGGAGGATGCAGACATCAATGCAGAGGGATATCTGAATGGAGGATGCGGATATCAATGCAGAGGGAGATCTGAGTGGAGGATGCGAACATCAATGCAGAGCGGGATCAGAGTGGAGGATGCGGATATCAATGCAGAGGGATATCTGAGTGGAGAATGCGGATATCAATGCAGAGGGATATCTGAGTGGAGGATGTGGGTATCAACGCAGAGGGTGATCTGAGTGGAGGATGCGGATATCAATGCAGAGAGGGATCTGAGTGGAGGATGCGGATATCAATGCAGAGGGGGATCGAGTGGAGGATGCGGTAATCAATGGAGAGGGGATCGAGTGGAGGATGCAGATATCAATGCAGAGGGAGATCTGAGTGGAGAATGCGGACATCAATGCAGAGGGAGATGTGAGTGGAAGATGCGGATATGAATGCAGAGGGGGATCTGAGTGCAGGATGTGGATATTAATTCAGAGGGAGATCTGAGTGCAGAATGCGGATATCAATGCAGAGGTGGATCTGAGTGGGCGATGCGGATATCAGTGCAGTGGAAGATCTGAGTGGAGGATGCGGATACCAATGCAGAGGCAGATCTAAGTGGAGGATGCGGATAACAATGCAGAGGGTGATCTGAGTGGAGGATGCGGATATCAGTGCAGAGGGAGATCTGAGTGGAGGATGCGGAAATTAATGCAGAGGGGGATCTGAATGGAGGATGCGGATATCAGTGCAGAGGGAGATCTGAGTGGAGGATGCGAACATCAAATCAGAGGGGGATATGAATGGAGGCTGCGTATAACAATGCAGAGGGGGATCTGAGTGGAGGATGCGGATATCAATGCAGAGGGGGATCTGAGTGGAGGATGCGGATATCAATGCAGAGGGGGATCTGAGTGGAGGATGCGGATACCAATGCAGTGTCAGATCTAAGTGGAGGATGCGGATAACAATACAGAGGGGGATCTGAGAGGAGGATGCGGATATCAATTCAGAAGTCTATCTGAGTGGAGGATGCGGATATCAATGCTGAGGGAGATCTGAGTGGAGGATGCGGATATCAATGCAGAGGGAGATCTGAGTGGAGGATGCGGATATCAATGCAGAGGCGGATCTGTGTGGAGGATGCGAACATCAATGCAGAGGGGGATCTGAATGGAGGATGCGGATATCAGTGCAGAGGGAGATCTGAGTGGAGGATGTGAACATCAATGCAGAGGGGGATATGAGTGGAGGATGCGGATATGAATGCAGAAAGAGATCTGAGTGGAGGATCCGGATATCAATGCATAGTTCGATCTGAGTGGAGGATGCGGATATCAATGCAGAGGGGGATCAGAGTGGAGGATGCGGACATGAATGCAGAGGGGGATCTTAGTCGAGGATGCGGATATCAATGCAGAGGGTGATCTGAGTGCAGAATACGGATATCAATGCAGAGGGAGATCGGAGTGGAGGATGTGGATATCAATACAGAGGGAGATCGGAGTGCAGCATGCTGCTATCAATGCAGAAGGATATCTGAGTGGAGGATGAAGATGTCAATGCAGAGGGAGCTCTGAGTGGAGGATGTGGATATCAATGCAGAGGGAGATCTGAGCGGAGGATGCGGATATGAATGCAGAGTGGGATCTGAGTGGAGGATGCGGATATCAATGCAGAGGGAGATCTGAGCTGAGGATGCATATATCAATGCAGAGGGGGATCTGAGTGGAAGATGCGGATATCAATGCTGAGGGAGATCTGAGCGGAGGATGCGGATATCAATGTAGAGGGAGATCTGAGTGGAGGATGCGGATATCAATGCAGAGGAGGATCTGAGAGGAGGATGCGGATATTAATGCAGAGGGAGATCTGAGCGGAGGATGAATTTATCAATGCAGAGGGGGATCTGAGTGGAAGATGCCGATATAAATGCTGAGGAAGATCTGAGCGGAGTATGCGGATATCAATGCAGAGGGAGATCAGGGTGGAGGATGCGGATATCAATGCAGTGGGAGATCTGATTGGAGGATGCGGATATCAATGCAGAGGGGGTTCTGAGTGGAGGATGCGGATATCAATGCAGAGGGGGATCTGAGTGGACGATGCGGATATCAAAGCAGAGGGAGATCTGAGTGGAGGATGCTGATATCAATGCAGAGGGGGATCTGAGTGGAGCATGCAGATATCAATGCCGAGGGGGATCTGAGTGGAGGATGCGGATTTCAATGCAGAGGGGGAT
>NW_027274996.1:0-72443 GCF_030028105.1 Mobula birostris
CAATACAGGGGATGCTATGAGAGGTGCGCGAAAACACCGTGATATAGGGGAAGACATGAGAGGTGCGCAAAAACAGGGCAATATAGTGGAAACTATGGGGATGTGCGCGAAACCACGGCGATACAGGGGAAATGTATCAGAGGTGCGAGGAAAACACAGCCATATAGGGGACGCCATGGGACATGCGCAAAAAACAGTGATATAGAGGAATGTATGAGAGGTGTGTGAGAAAACGGGCGATATAGGGGGAAATTGTAAGAGGTGCGCGAAAACATGGCAATACAGGAGAATGTATCAGAGGTGCGAGAAAACACAGCGATATAGGGGAAGTAATGATAGGAGCGAAAACATTGCGATATAAGTTAAGACATGCGAGGTGCGCGAAACACGGCGATATAGGGTAAGCTATGAGAGGTGAGCAATAACACAGCGATCAAGGTGAAGATATGGGATGTGCGCGCGAAAACAGCGATGTAGGCGAAGCTATGGGAGGTGCGCGAAAACACAACGATTTAGGGGGACGGTATGAGATGTGCATGAATACACGGCGATATTGGGGAAGCCATGAGAGGTGCCTGAAAACACAGCGATATAGGGGAAGGTATGAGAGGTGTTGCAAATCACAGCGATATAGGAGAAGTTAAGAGAGGTGCGTGAAAACACAGCGATAGAGGGGAAGGTGTGAGAGGTGCGCAAAAATACAGCGATATAGGGGACGGTATGAGATGTGCATGAATACACGGCGATATCGGGGAAGCCATCAGAGGTGCGAGAAAACACAGCGATATAGGGGACGTTATGAGATGTGCGTAAAAACACGGCGATATAGGGGAAGGTATGAGAGGTGTGCAAAAACACAGCGATATAGGAGAAGTTAAGAGAGGTGCGTGAAAACACAGCGATTTAGGGGAAGGTATGAGAGGAGTACGAAAACACAGCGATATCGGGAAATTATGGGAGGTGCGCGAAAACAGGGCGATATAGGGAAAGTTATGAGAGGTGCGCAAGGCACAGCGATATGGGGGATGCTATGGGAGGTGTGTGAATACACAGCGTTATAGGGGACGTGATGAGATGTGCATGAAAACGCAGCGATATTAGGGAAGGTATGAGAGGTGCACAAAAACACAGCGATATAGGAGAAGTTATGAGAGGTGTGTGAAAACACAGTGATATAGGGGAAGGAATGGGAGATGCACGAAAACAGGGCGATATAGGGGAAGGTATGAGAGGTGCGCGAAGGCACAGCGATATAGGGGATACTATGCAGGTGCGTGAATGCACAGCGATATAGGGGATACTATTGGAGGTGCGTGAATGCACAGCGATATGGGGGACGTGATGAGATGTGCATGAAAATGCAACGATATTAGTGAAGGTATGAAAGGTGCACAAAAACACAGCGATATAGGGGAAAGTATGAGAGGTGCGCGAAAGCACAGCGATATACGGGACGGTATGAGATGTGCATGAGTGCACGGCGATAGACGGGAAACCATGAGAGGTGTGCGAAAACACAGCGATATAGGGGAAGTTATGAGAGGTGCGTGAAAACACAGTGATATAGGTGAAGGTATGAAAGGAGTGCGAAAACAGGGTGATATAGGGGAAGTTATGAGATGTGCATGAAAACACGGTGATATAGGGGAAGGTATGAGAGGTGTGTGAAGGCAGAGCGATATAGAGAATGTTATGGGAGGTGCACGAATACACAGCGAAATAGGGGACGTTATGAGATGTGCATGAAAACACAGCGATATACGGGAAGGTATGAGAGGTGCATGAAAACGCAGCGATATAAGGGAAGGTATAGGAGATGCGCGAAAACAGGGCGATATTGGGGAAGGTATGAGGGGTACACAAAAACACAGCGATATAGGGGAAGGTATGAGAGGTGCGCGAAGGCACACCGATATAGGGGATGCTATGGGAGGTGCGGGAAAACACAGTAATATAGTGGACGGTATGAGATGTGCATAAAAACACGGCGATATACGGGGAGGTATGAGAGGTGCGTGAAAACACAGCGATGTAGTGGAATACATGAGAGGTGCACGAAAACAGGGCAATATAGTGGAAGCTATGGGATGTGCAGGAAAACAGGGCGATGTAGTGGAAGGTATGAGAGGTGCGCGAAAACACAGCGATATAGTGGACGGAATGGGACGTACGCGGAAACACAGTGATATAGGGGAAGGTATGATAGCTGTGCGAGAACACGGCGATATAGGGGAAATTATGAGAGGTGTGTGAAAACACGGCGATACGGTAGAATGTATGATATGTGCTAGAAAACACAGCGATATAGGGGAAGTATTGAGAGGAGCGAAAACATAGCGATCTTGGTGATGACATGAGAGGTGCGCGAAAACACGGCGATATAGGAGAAGCTATGAGAGGTGAGCAAAAACACGGCGATAAAGCTCAATCTATGGGATGTGCGCGAAAAGACAGCGATATAGGGGAAGCTATGAGAGGTGCATGAAAACACAGAGATGTGGGAGAAGTTATGAGAGGTGCGTGAAAACACAGCGATATAGGGGACGTGATGAGATGTGCATGAAAACGCAGCGATATTAGGGAAGGTATGAGAGGTGTGCGAAAACACAGCGATATAGGGGAAGGTATGAAAGGTGCACGAAAACACAGAGATATACACGGGAAGGAATGGGAGGTGCTTAAATACACTGCGATATAGGGGACGTTATGAGATGTGCATAAAAACACGGCAATATAGGGGAAGTTATGAGAGGTGCGCAAAAATATAGCAATATAGGAGAAGTTATGAGAGGTGTGTGAAAACACAGCGATATAGTGGGAGGTATGAGAGGTACACGAAAACACAGCGATATAGGGGAAGGTATGGGAGGTGTTCGAAAGCAGGGCGATATAGGGGAAGTTATGAGAGGTACACGAAAACACAGCGATATAGGGGAAGGTATGGGAGGTGTTCGAAAGCAGGGCGATATAGGGGAAGTTATGAGAGGTGTGTGAAAACACAGCGATGTAGGGGGAGGTATGAGAGGTACATGAAAACACAGCGATATAGGGGAAGGTATGGGAGGTACTCGAAAGCAGGGCGATACAGTGGAAGTTATGAGAGGTGCGTAAAAAACCAGCGATATAGGGGACGTTATGAGACGTTCATGAAAACACGGCGATATTGGGGAAGCCATGAGAGGTGTGCGAAAATACAGCGATATAGGCGACGATATGGGAGTGTGCTAAGACAGGGCGATATAGGGGAAGGTATGAGAGGTGCGCGAAGTCACAGCAATATAGGGGATGCTATGGCAGGTGCGCGAATACACAGAGATATAGGGGACATTATGAGATGTGCATGAAAACACGGCAATATAGGGGAAGGTATTGGAGCTGCGCAAAAATACAGCGATATAGGAGAAGTTATGAGAGGTGCGTGAAAACACAGCGATATAAGGGAAGGTAGGAGAGGTGCACGAAAACATAGCTACATTGGGGAAGGTATGGGAGGTGAGCGAAAACAGGGCGATATAGGGGAAGTTATGAGAGGTGCGTGAAGGCACAGCAATACAGGGGATGCTATGAGAGGTGCGCGAAAACACCGTGATATAGGGGAAGACATGAGAGGTGCGCAAAAACAGGGCAATATAGTGGAAACTATGGGATGTGCGCGAAACCACGGCGATACAGGGGAATGTATCAGAGGTGCGAGAAAACACAGCCATATAGGGGACGCCATGGGACATGCGCAAAAAACAGTGATATAGAGGAATGTATGAGAGGTGTGTGAGAAAACGGCGATATAGGGGAAATTGTAAGAGGTGCGCGAAAACATGGCAATACAGGAGAATGTATCAGAGGTGCGAGAAAACACAGCGATATAGGGGAAGTAATGATAGGAGCGAAAACATTGCGATATAAGTTAAGACATGCGAGGTGCGCGAAAACACGGCGATATAGGGGAAGTTATGAGAGGTGCGTGAAAACACAGTGATATAGGTGAAGGTATGAAAGGAGTGCGAAAACAGGGTGATATGGGGAAGTTATGAGATGTGCATGAAAACACGGTGATATAGGGGAAGGTATGAGAGGTGTGTGAAGGCAGAGCGATATAGAGAATGTTATGGGAGGTGCACGAATACACAGCGAAATAGGGGACGTTATGAGATGTGCATGAAAACACAGCGATATACGGGAAGGTATGAGAGGTGCATGAAAACGCAGCGATATAAGGGAAGGTATAGGAGATGCGCGAAAACAGGGCGATATTGGGGAAGGTATGAGGGGTACACAAAAACACAGCGATATAGGGGAAGGTATGAGAGGTGCGCGAAGGCACACCGATATAGGGGATGCTATGGGAGGTGCGGGAAAACACAGTAATATAGTGGACGGTATGAGATGTGCATAAAAACACGGCGATATACGGGGAGGTATGAGAGGTGCGTGAAAACACAGCGATGTAGTGGAATACATGAGAGGTGCACGAAAACAGGGCAATATAGTGGAAGCTATGGGATGTGCAGGAAAACAGGGCGATGTAGTGGAAGGTATGAGAGGTGCGCGAAAACACAGCGATATAGTGGACGGAATGGGACGTACGCGGAAACACAGTGATATAGGGGAAGGTATGATAGCTGTGCGAGAACACGGCGATATAGGGGAAGGTATGAGAGGTGCGCGAAAACACAGCGATATAGGGGAAGGCATGAGAGGTGCACGGAAACACAGCGGTATAGGGGAAGGTATGAGAGGTGCGCGAAAACACAGCGATATAGGGGAAGGCATGAGAGGTGCACGAAAACAGCGATATAGGTGAAGGAATGGGAGGTGCGCGAAAACAGGGCTATATATGTGAAGGAATGGGACGTGCGCGAAAACACGGCGATATAGGTGAAGGAATGGGAGGTGCGCGAAAACAGGGCGATATAGATGAAGTTATGAGAGGTATGCGAAGGCACGGCAATATAGGGGATGCTACGGAATGTGCGCGAAAACACAGTGATATAGGGGAAGACAGGAGAGGTGCGCGAAAACACGGCGATATATGGGAATCTATGAGAGGTGAGCAAAAACACGGCGATACAGGGGAAGCTATGAGGGGTGAGCAATAACACAGCGATAAAGGTGAATCTATGCGATGTGCGTGAAAAGACAGCGATATAGGGAAAGTTATGAGAGGTGCGCAAGGCACAGCGATATGGGGGATGCTATGGGAGGTGTGTGAATACACAGCGTTATAGGGGACGTGATGAGATGTGCATGAAAACGCAGCGATATTAGGGAAGGTATGAGAGGTGCACAAAAACACAGCGATATAGGGGAAGATATGAGAGGTGCACGAAAACAGCGATATTGGTGAAGAAATGGGAGGTGCGCGATAACAGGGCGATATAAGTGAAGGAATGGGAGGTGCACGAAAACAGGGCGCTATAGGGGATGCTATGGGAGGTGCGCGAATACACAGCGATATAGGGGACGTTATGAGATGTGCATAACAATACGGCGATATAGGGGAAGTTATGACAAGTGCGCAAATACACTGCGATGTAGGCGAAGGTATGAGAGGTGAGCGAAAACACAGCGATATAGGGGACGGTATGAGATGTGCATGAATACGCGGCAATAGTCGGGAAACCATGAGAGGTGTGCGAAAACACAGTGATATACGGGAAGTTATGAGAGGTGCGCAAGGCACAGCGATATAGGAGAAGGTATGGAAGGTGCTCGAAAACAGGGTGATATAGATGAAGGCACAGCAATATAGGGGATGCTATGGAAGGTGCACGAAAACACAATGATATAGGGGAAGACATGAGAGGTGCGCGAAAACAAGGCAATATAGTGGAAGCTATGAGAGGTGAGCTAAAACCCACCGATACAGGGGAAGCTATGAGAGGTGAGCAATAACACAGCGATAAAGGTGAATCTATGTTATGTGCGCGAAAAGACATCGATATAGGAGAAGTTATGAGAGGTGTGCGAAAACACAGCGATATAGGGGAAGTTATGAGATGTGCATGAAAACATGGCGATATAGGGGAAGGTATAAGAGGTGCACGAAGGCACAGCGATATAGGGGATGCTATGGGAGGTGCGCGAAAACACAGTGATATAGGGGACGGTATGAGATGTGTATGAAAACACGGCGATATATGGGAAGCTATGAGAGGTGCGCGAGAACACGGCGATATAGGGGAAAGTATGAGACGTGTGCGAAAACTTGGTGTTACAGGGGAATGCATCAGAGGTGCGAGAAAACACAGCGATGTAGGGGAAGACATGAGAGGTGCGCAAAAACATGGCAATATAGTGGAAGTTATGGGATGTGCGCTAAAACAGGGCGATGTAGGGGAAGGTATGAGAGGTGTGCCAATGCGCAGCGATATAGGGGATGCTATGGGAGGTGTGTGAATACACAGCGATATAGGGGAAGGTATGAGAGATGTGCGAGAACACAGCGATACAGGGGAAGGTGTGAGAGGTGCGTGAAAGCACAGCGATATATGGGACAGTTTGAGATGTGCGTGAATACACGGTGATAGATGGGAAACCATGAGAGGTGCGCGAAAACACAGCGATATAGGGGAAGGCATGAGAGGTGTGCGAAAACATGGCGATACGGGAGAATGTATCAATTGTGCGAGAAAACACAGCGATCTAGGGGAAGTATTGAGAGGAGCGAAAACATAGCGATCTAGGTGAAGACATGAGAGGTGAGCAAAAACACCGCGATACAGGGGAAGCTATGAGAGGAGATCAATAACACAGCGATAAAGCTGAATCTATGGGATGTGCACAAAAAGACAGCAATATAGGGGAAGCTATGAGAGGTGCGCAAGTCACAGCGATATAGGGGATGCGATGGGAGGTATGTGAATATACAGCGATATAGGGGACGCTATGAGAGGTGTGTGAAAACACAGCAATATAGGGGGAGATATGAGAGGTACACGAAATCACAGCGATAAGGGGAAGGTATGGGAGTTGCTCGAAAACAAGGCGATATAGAGGAAGGTATGAGAGGTGTGCGAAGGCACAGCAATATAGGGTTTGCTATGGGAGGTGTGCGAAAACACAGTTATATAGGGGAAGACATGAGAGGTGCGCGAAAACAGGGCAATATTGTGGAAGCTAGGCGATGTGCGTGATAACAGGGCGACATTGGGGAAGTTATGAGAGGAGCGCGAATACACAGTGATATAGGGGAAGCTATGGGACATGCGCAAAAAAACAGTGATATAGGGGAAGGTATGAGAGGTGTGCGTGAACACGGCGATATAGGGGAAATTGTAAGAGGTGCGCGAAAACATTGCAATACAGGAGAATGTATCAGAGGTGCGAGAAAACACAGCGATATAGGGGAAGTAATGATAGGAGCGAAAACATAGCGATATAGGTGAAGGCATGTGAGGTGCGTGAAAACACAACAATATAGGGTAAGCTATGAGAGGTGAGCAATAACACAGCGATCAAGGTGAAGCTATTGGATGTGCGTGAAAACAGCGATGTAGGCGAAGCTATGGGAGGTGCGCGAAAACACAGCAATATAGGGGACGGTATGAGATGTGCATGAATACACGGCGATATTGGGGAAGCCATGAGAGGTGCCTGAAAACACAGCGATATAGGGGAAGGTATGAGAAGAGCACGAAAACACAACGATAACGGAGAAGGTATGGGAGGTGCATGAAAACAGGGCGATATAGGGGAATCTATGAGAGATGAGCAAAAACACGGTGATACAGGGGAAGGTATGAGAGGTGTGCAAGGCACAGCGATATAGGGGATGCTATGGGAGGTGCGTGAATACACAGCGATATAGGGGACTTGATGAGATGTGCATGAAACTGCAGCGATATTAGGGAAGGTATGAGAGGCGCACAAAAACACAGCGATATAGTAGAAGCTATGAGAGGTGTGTGAAAACACAGTGATATAGGGGAAGGTATGAAAGGTGCACGGAAACACAGCGATATAGGGGAAGGAATGGGAGATGCACGAAAACAGGGCGATATAAGGGAAGGTTTGAGAGGTGCGCGAAGGCACAGCGATATAGGGGATACTATGGGAGGTGCGTGAATGCACAGCGATGAGATGTGCATGAAAATGCAACGATATTAGTGAAGGTATGAGAGGTGCACAAAAACACAGCGATATAGGGGAAGGTATGAGAGGTGCGCGAAAGCACAACGATATACGGGACGGTATGAGATGTGCATGAATGCACGGCGATAGACGGGAAACCATGAGAGGTGTGCGAAAACACAGCGATATAGGGGAAGTTATGAGAGGTGCGTGAAAACACAGTGATATAGATGAAGGTATGAAAGGAGTGCGAAAACAGGTTGATATAGGGGAAGTTATGAGAGGTGCGTGAAAACCCAGCAATATAGGGGACGTTATGAGATGTGCATGAAAACACGGTGATATAGGGGAAGGTATGAGAGGTGTGTGAAGGCAGAGCGATATAGAGAATGTTATGGGAGGTGCACGAATACACAGCGAAATAGGGGACGTTATGAGATGTGCATGAAAACACAGCGATATACGGGAAGGTATGAGAGGTGCACGAAAACGCAGCGATATAAGGGAAGGTATAGGAGATGCGCAAAAACAGGGCGATATTGGGGAAGGTATGAGGGGTGCACAAAAACACAGCGATTTCGGGGAAAGTATGAGAGGTGCGCGAAGGCACACTGATATAGGGGATGCTATGGGAGGTGCGGAAAAACACAGTAATATAGTGGACGGTATGAGATGTGCATAAAAATACGGCAATATAGGTGAAATTATGAGAGGTGCGTGAAAACACAGCGATGTAGTTGCATACATGAGAGGTGCACGAAATCAGGGCAATATAGTGGAAGCTATGGAAGGTGCGCGAAAACAGGGCGAAATAGGGGAAGGTATGAGAGGTGCGCGAAGGCACAGCAATACAAGGGATGCTATGGAGTGTGCGCGAATACACAGCGATATAGGGGGCGTTATGAGATGTGCATGAAAACACGGCAGTATAGGGGAAAGAATAAGAACTGCGCAAAAATACAGCGAATTAGGAGAAGTTATGAGAGGTGCGTGAAAACACAGCGATATAAGGGAAGGAATGAGAGGTGCACGAAAACACAGCGATATTGGGGAAGGTATGGGAGGTGCGTGAAAACAGGGCGATATAGGGGAAGTTATGAGATGTGTGTGAAGGACAGCGATATAGGGGATGCTATGAGAGGTGCGCGAAAACACCGTGATATAGGGGAAGCCATGAGAGGTGCGCAAAAACAGGGCAATATAGTGGAACCTATGGGATGTGCGCGAAACCACGGCGATACAGGGGAATGTATCAGAGGTGCGAGAAGACACAGCGATATAGGGGCCGCTATGGGACATGTGCAAAAGAACAGTGATATAGGGGAAGGTATGAGAGGTGTGCGAGAACACGGCGATATAGGGGAAATTGTAAGAGGTGCGCGAAAAAATGGCAATACAGGAGAATGTATCAGAGGTGCAAGAAAACAAAGCGATATCGGGGAAGTAATGATAGGAGCGAAAACATAGCGATATACGTGAAGACATGCGAGATGCGCGAAAACACGGCGATATAGGGTAAGCTATGAGAGCTGAGGAATAACACAGCGATCAAGGTGAAGCTATGGGATGTGCGCCAAAACACAGCGATATAGGGGACGGTATGAGATGTGCATAAAAACACGGTGATATACGGGGAGGTATGAGAGGTGCGTGAAAACACAGCGATGTAGTTGCATACATGAGAGGTGCACGAAATCAGGGCAATATAGTGGAAGCTATGGGATGTGCACGAAAACAGGGCGATGTAGGGGAAGGTATGAGAGGTGCGCGAAAACACAGCGATATAGGGGACGGAATGGGACGTACGCGAAAACACAGTGATATAGGGGAAGGCATGATAGCTGTGCGAGAACACGACGACATAGGGGAAATTATGAGAGGTGCTAGAAAACACAGCGATATAGGGGAAGTATTGAGAGGAGCGAAAACATAGCAATCTAGGTGATGACATGAGAGGTGCGCGAAAACACGGCGATATAGGAGAAGCTATGAGAGGTGAGCAAAAACACGGCAATAAAGCTCAATCTATGGGATGTGCGCGAAAAGACAGCGATATAGGGGAAGCTATGAGAGGTGCATGAAAACACAGAGTGTGGGAGAAGTTATGAGAGGTGCGTGAAAACACAGCGATATAGGGGACGTGATGAGATGTGCATGAAAACGCAGCGATATTAGGGAAGGTATGAGAGGTGTACAAAAACACAGTGATATAGGAGAAGGTATGAGAGGTGTGCGAAAACACAGCGATATAGGGGAAGGTATGAAAGGTGCACGAAAACACAGAGATATACACGGGAAGGAATGGGAGGTGCTTGAATACACAGCGATATAGGGGACGTTATGAGATGTGCATAAAAACATGGCGATATAGGGGAAGTTATGAGAGGTGCGCAAAAATACAGCAATTTAGGAGAAGTTATGAGAGGTGTGTGAAAACACAGCGATATAGTGGGAGGTATGAGAGGTACACGAAAACACAGCGATATAGGGGAAGGTATGGGAGGTGTTCGAAAGCAGGGCGATATAGGGGAAGTTATGAGAGGTGTGTGAAAACACAGCGATATAGGGGGAGGTATGAGAGGCACACGAAAACACAGCGATATAGGGGAAGATATGGGAGGTACTCGAAAGCAGGGCGATACAGTGGAAGTTATGAGAGGTGCGTGAAAACCCAGCGATATAGGGGACGTTATGAGACGTGCATGAAAACACCGCGATATTGGGGAAGCCATGAGAGGTGTGCGAAAATACAGCGATATAGGCGACGCTATGGGAGTGTGCTAAGACAGGGCGATATAGGGGAAGGTATGAGAGGTGCGCGAAGTCACAGCAATATAGGGGATGCTATGGCAGGTGCGCGAATACACAGAGATATAGGGGACATTATGAGATGTGCATGAAAACACGGCAATATAGGGGCAGGTATTGGAGCTGCGCAAAAATACAGCGATATAGGAGAAGTTATGAGAGGTGCGTGAAAACACAGCGATATAAGGGAAGGTAGGAGAGGTGCACGAAAACATAGCTATATTGGGGAAGGTATGGGAGGTGAGCGAAAACAGGGTGATATAGGGGAAGTTATGAGAGGTGCGTGAAAACACAGCGATATAAGGGAAGGTAGGAGAGGTGCACGAAAACATAGCGATATTGGGGAAGGTATGGGAGGTGAGCGAAAACAGGGCGATATAGGGGAAGTTATGAGAGGTGCGTGAAAACACAGCGATATAAGGGAAGGTAGGAGAGGTGCACGAAAACATAGCGATATTGGGGAAGGTATGGGAGGTGAGCGAAAACAGGGCGATATAGGGGAAGTTATGAGAGGTGCGTGAAGGCACAGCAATACAGGGGATGCTATGAGAGGTGCACGAAAACACCGTGATATAGGGGAAGACATGAGAGGTGCGCAAAAACAGGGCAATATAGTGGAAACTATGGGATGTGCGCGAAACCACGGCGATACAGGGGAATGTATCAGAGGTGCGAGAAAACACAGCCATATAGGGGACGCCATGGGACATGCGCAAATAAACAGTGATATAGAGGAATGTATGGAGAGGTGTGTGAGAAAACGGCGATATAGGGGAAATTGTAAGAGGTGCGCGAAAACATGGCAATACAGGAGAATGTATCAGAGGTGCGAGGAAAACATAGCGATATAGGGGAAGTAATGATAGGGAGCAAAAACATTGCGATATAAGTTAAGACATGCGAGGGTGCGCGAAAACACGGCGATATAGGGTAAGCTATGAGAGGTGAGCAATAACACAGCGATCAAGGTGAAGATATGGGATGTGCGCTAAAACAGCGATGTAGGCGAAGCTATGGGAGGTGCGCGAAAACACAACGATTTAGGGGACGAGTATGAGATGTGCATGAATACACGGCGATATTGGGGAAGCCATGAGAGGTGCCTGAAAACACAGCGATATAGGGGAAGGTATGAGAGGTGTTGCAAATCACAGCGATATAGGAGAAGTTAAGAGAGGTGCGCGAAAACACAGCGATAGAGGGGAAGGTATGAGAGGTGCGCGAAAATACAGCGATATAGGGGACGGTATGAGATGTGCATGAATACACGGCGATATCGGGGAAGCCATCAGGAGGTATGCAAAAACACAGCGATATAGGAGAAGTTAAGAGAGGTGCGTGAAAAACACAGCGATATAGGGGACGTGATGAGATGTGCGTGAAAATGCAACAATATTAGTGAAGGTATGAGAGGAGCACGAAAACACAGCGATATAGAGGAAGGTATGAGAGGTGCGCGAAAACACAGCGATATAGGGGAAGGCATGAGAGGTGCACGGAAACACAGCGGTATAGGGGAAGGTATGAGAGGTGCGCGAAAACACAGCGATATAGGGGAAGGCATGAGAGGTGCACGAAAACAGCGATATAGGTGAAGGAATGGGAGGTGCGCGAAAACAGGGCGATATATGTGAAGGAATGGGACGTGCGCGAAAACACGGCGATATAGGTGAAGGAATGGGAGGTGCATGAAAACAGGGCGATATAGATGAAGTTATGAGAGGTATGCGAAGGCACGGCAATATAGGGGATGCTACGGAATGTGCGCGAAAACACAGTGATATAGGGGAAAGACAGGAGAGGTGCGCGAAAACACGGCGATATATGGGAATCTATGAGAGGTGAGCAAAAACACGGCGATACAGGGGAAGCTATGAGAGGTGAGCAATAACACAGCGATTAAAGGTGAATCTATGCGATGTGCGCGAAAAGACAGCGATATAGGGAAAGGTATGAGAGATGCGCAAGGCACAGCGATATGGGGGATGCTATGGGAGGTGTGTGAATAGACAGCGTTATAGGGGACATGATGAGATGTGCATGAAAACGCAGCGATATTAAGGAAGGTATGAGAGGTGCACAAAAACACAGCGATATAGGAGAAGTTATGAGAGGTGTGTGAAAAGACAAGCGATATAGGGGAAGATATGAGAGGTGCACGAAAACAGCGATATTGGTGAAGAAATGGGAGGTGCACGAAAACAGGGCACTATAGGGGATGCTATGGGAGGTGCGCGAATACACAGCGATATAGGGGACGTTATGAGATGTGCATAACAATAGGGCGATATAGGGGAAGTTATGACAAGTGCGCAAATACACTGCGATGTTAGGCGATAGGTATGAGAGGTGTGCGAAAACACAGCGATATAGGGGACGGTATGAGATGTGCATGAATACGCGGCAATAGTCGGGAAACCATGAGAGGTTGTGCGAAAACACAGTGATATACGGGAAGTTATGAGAGGTGCGCAAGGCACAGCGATATAGGAGAAGGTATGGAAGGTGCTCGAAAACAGGGTGATATAGATGAAGGCACAGCAATATAGGGGATTGCTATGGAAGGTGCCACGAAAACACAATGATATAGGGGAAGACATGAGAGGTGCGCGAAAACAAGGCAATATAGTGGAAGCTATGAGAGGTGAGCTAAAACCCACCGATACAGGGGAAGCTATGAGAGGTGAGCAATAACACATTGATAAAGGTGAATCTATGGTATGTGCGCGAAAAGACATCGATATAGGAGAAGTTATGAAAGGTGTGCGAAAACACAGCGATATAGGGGAAGTTATGAGATGTGCATGAAAACACGGCGATATATGGGAAGCTATGAGAGGGTGCGCGAGAACACGGCGATATAGGGAAAAGTATGAGACGTGTGCAAAACTTGGCGTTACAGGGGAATGCATCAGAGGTGCGAGAAAACACAGCGATGTAGGGGAAGACATGAGAGGTGCGCAAAAACATGGCAATATAGTGGAAGTTATGGATGTGCGCTAAAACAGGGCGATGTAGGGGAAGGTATGAGAGGTGCGTGAAAACACAGTGATATCGGGGAATGTATGAGAGGAGCACGAAAACAGGGCGATACAGGGGAAAGTATCAGAGGTGCACGAAGGCACAGCGATATAGGGGATGCTATGGGAGGTGCGCGAAAACACAGTAATATAGGGGACGGTATGAGATGTGCATAAAAACATGGCGATATAGGGGAAGGTATCAGAGGTGCACGAAGGCACAGCGATATAGGGGATGCTATGGGAGGTGCGCGAAAACACAGCGATATAGGAGACGGTATGAGATGTGCATAAAAACATGGCGATATAGGGGGAGTATGAGAGGTTCGCGTAAACACGGCGATATAGGGGAAAGTATGAGAGGTGCGCGAAAACTTGGCGTTACAGGGGAATGCATCAGAGGATGCCAGAAAACACAGCGATGTAGTGGAATACATGAAAGGTGCGCGGAAAACAGGGCAATATAGTAGAAGATATGGGATGTGCATGAAAACAGGACGATATAGGGGAAGGTATAAGAGGTGCACAAAAAACACAGCGATATAGGGGGACGCAATGGGACGTGTGCAAAAACACAAAGATATAGGGGAAGGTATGAGAGGTGTGCGAGAATTCGGCGATATAGGTTAAATTATGAGAGGTGTGCGAAAACACGTCGATACGGGAGAATGTATAAGATGTGCGAGAAAACAGCGCTATAGGGGGAAGTATTGAGAGGGGCGAAAACATAGCGATCTTGGTGAAGACATGAGAGGTGCGCGGAAAACACAGCGATATACGGGAAGTTATGAGAGGTGAGTAAAAACACGGCGATACAGGGAAAGCTATGACAGAGTGAGCAATTACACAGCGATAAAGGTGAATCTATGGGATGTGCGCGAAAAGACAGCGATATAGGGGGAAGCAATGAGAGGTGCGCAAGGCACAGCGATATAGGGGATACTATGGGATGTGCGTGAATTACACAGCGATATAAAGGACGTGATGAGATGTGCACGAAAACGCAACGGTAATAGGGAAGGTATGAGAGGTGCACAAAAACACAGCTATATAGGAGAAGTTATGAGAGGTGTGCGAAAACACAGCGATATAGGGGAAGGTATGGGAGGTGCACGAATACACAGCGATATAGGGGACGTTATGAGATCTGCGTAAAATCACGACGATATTGGGGAAGTTATGAGAGGTGCGCAAAAATACAGAAATGTAGGAGAAGTTATGAGAGGTGCGTGAAAACACAACGATATAGGGGGAGATATGAGAGGTACACGAAAACGCAGCGATATAAGGGAAGGAATAGGAGGTGCACGAAAACAAGGCAACATAGGGGAAGGTATGAGAGGTGCATGAACACGCAGCGATATAAGGGAAGGTATAGGAGGAGCGCGAAAACAGGGTGATATAGGGGAAGGTATGAGAGGTGCACGAAGGCACAGCGATTTAGGGGATGCTATGGGAGGTGCATGAATATACAGCGATATAGGGGACGTGATGAGATGTGCATGAAAACGCAGCGATATTAGGGAGGGTATGAGAGGTGCACAAAAACACAGCGATATAGGAGAAGTTATGAGAGGTGTGTGAAAACACAACGATATAGGGAAAGGTATGAGAGATGCACGAAAACAGCAATATAGGTGAAGGAATGGGAGGTGCGCGAAAACAGGGCGATATAGGTGAAGGAATGGGAGGTGCGTGAAAACAGGGCGATATAGGGGAAGGTATGAGAGGTGCGCGAAGGCACAGCGATATAGGGGATGCTATGGGAGGTGCGCGAATACACAGTGATATAGGGGACGTTATGAGAGGTGCGCAAAAACACGGCGATACCGGGGAAGCTATGAGAGGTGAACAATAGCACAGCAATAAAGGTGAATCTATGGGATGTGCGCGAAAGGACAGCGATATAGGGGAAGGTATGAGAGGTGCGCAAGGCACAGCGATATACGGGGAGGTATGAGAGGTGCACGAAAACACAGCGATATAGGGGAAGGTATGGAAGGTGATCAAAAACTGGGTGATATAGATGAAGTTATGAGAGGTATGCGAAGGCATAGCAATATAGGGGATGCTATGGAAGGTGCGCGAAAACACAGTGATATAGTGGAAGACAGGAAAGGTACGCGAAAACACGGTGATATAGGGGAAGCTATGAGAGGTGAGCAAAAACCCGGCGATACAGGGGAAGCTATGAGAGGTGAGCAATAACACAGCGATAAAGGTGAAACTATGGGATGCCCGCGAAAAGACATCGATATAGGGAAAGGTATGAGTGGTGCGCAAGGCACAGCCATATAGGGGATGCTATGGGAGGTGCGTGAATACACTGCGATATAGGTGAAGGAATGGGAGGTGCGCAAAAACAGAGCGATATAGGGGAAGGTATGAGAGGTGCATGAAGGCAAAGCGATATAGGGGATGTTATGGGAGGTGCGCGAATACACAGCGATATAGGGGACGTGATGAGATGTGCAAGAAAACGCAACGGTATTAGGGAAGGTATGAGAGGTGCACAAAAACACAGCTAGATAGGAGAAGTTATGAGAGGTGTGCGAAAACACAGCGATATAGGGGAAGGTATGGGAGGTGCACGAATACACAGCGATATAGGGGACGTTATGAGATGTGCATAAAATCACGGCGATGTAGGGGAAGCTATGAGACGTGAGCAATAACACAGCGATAAAGGTGAATCTATAGGATGTGCGCGACAAGACAGCGATATAGGGGAAGGTACGAGAGGTGCGCAAGGCACAGCGATACAGGAGAAGGTATGGAAGGTGCTCGAAAACAGGGTGATATAGATGAAGTTATGAGAGGTATGCGAAGGCACAGCAATATAGGGGATGCTATCGAAGGTGCGCGAAAACACAGTGATATAGGGGAAGACATGAGAGGTGCGCGAAAACAAGGCAATATAGTGGAAGCTATGAGAGGTGAGCTAAAACCCGGCAATACAGGGGAAGCTATGAGAGGTGAGCAATAACACAGCGATAAAGGTGAATCTCTGGGATGTGTGCGAAAGGACAGCGATATAGGGGAAGGTATGAGAGGTGCGCAAGACACAGCGATATAGGGGACGGTATGAGATGTGCATGAATACACGGCGATAGTCGGGAAACCATGAGAGGTGTGTGAAAACACAGCGATATAGGGGAAGTTCTGAGAGGTGCGCAAAAACAGGACGATACAGGGGAAGTTATGAGAGGTGCGTGAAAACCCAGCAATATAGGGGACGTTATGAGATGTGCATGAAAACACGGCGATATAGGAGAAGGTATGAGAGGTGCACGAAGGCACAGCGATATAAGGGATGTTATGGGAGGTGCGCGAAAACACAGTGATATAGGGGACGGTATGAGATGTGTATGAAAACACGGCGATATAAGGGAAGCTATGAGAGGTGCGCGAAAACTTGGCGTTACAGGGGAATGCATCAGAGGTGTGAGAAAACACAGCGATGTAGGGGAAGACATGAGAGGTGCGCAAAAACAGGGCTATACAGTGGAAGCTATGGGATGTGCGCTAAAACAGGGCAATGTAGGGGAAGGTATGAGAGGTGCATGAAAGCACAGCGATATAGAGGACGCTATGGGACGTGCGCGAAAACACAGTGATATAGGGGAAGGTATGAGAGATGTGCGAGAACACAGCGAGATAGGGGAAAGTATGACAGGTGCGCGAAAACTTGGCGTTACAGGGGAATGCATCAGAGGTGCCAGAAACCACAGTGATGTAGTGGAATACAAGAGAGGTGCGGGAAAACAGGGCAATATAGTGGAAGCTATGCAATGTGCACGAAAACAGGGCGATATAGGGTAAGGTATGAGAGGTGTGCGAGAACACGGCGATAAAGGGGAAATTATGAGAGGTGTGCGAAAACACGGCGATACAGGGGATGCTATGAGAGGTGAGCAAGAACAAAGCGATAAAGGTGAATCTATGGGATGTGAGCGAAAAGACAGTGATATAGGGGAAGCTATCAGAGGTGCGCAAGGCACAGCGATATAGGGGATGCTATGGGAGGTGCGTGAATACACAGCTGTATAGGGGACGTGATGATATGTGCATGAAAACGCAGCGATATAGGGGAAGGTATGAAAGGTGCACGAAAACACAGAGATGTATACGGGAAGGAATGGGAGGTGCACGAATACACAGCCATATAGGGGAGTTAAGAGATGTGCATGAAAACACAGCCATATAGGGGAAGCTATGAGAGGTGCACGAAAACGCAGTGATATAAGGGAAGGTATAGGAGGTGCGTGAAAACAGGGCAATATAGGGGAAGGTATGAGAGGTGCATGAAAACGCAGCGATATAAGGTGAAGCTAAGGGATGTGCGCGAAAACAGCGATGTAGGCGAAACTATGGGAGGTGCGCGAAAGCACAGCGATATAGGGGAAGGTATGAGATGTGCGAAAAAATACATCCATATAGGGGAAGGTATGAGAGCTGCGTGAAAACATAGTGATATAGGTGAAGGTATGAGAGGAGCGCGAAAACAGGGCGATATAGGGGAAGTTATGAGAGGTGCGTGAAAACCCAGCGACATTGGGGACATTATGAGATGTGCATGAAAACAAGGTGATATTGGGGAAGGTATGAGCGGTGTGTAGCAACACAGCATATACGGTAATGCATGAGAGGTGCGCGAAGGCACAGTGATATAGGGGATGGTATAGGAGGTGCGTAAATACACAGCTATATAGGGGACGTTATGAGATGTGCATGAAAACACGGCAATATAGAGGAAGTTATAAGAGCTGCGCAAAAATACAGTGATATTCGGGAAGTTATGAGAGGTGCGTGAAAACACAGCGATATAAGGGAAGGTATGAGAGGTGCACGAAAACACTGCGATATTGGGGAAGGTATGGGAGGTGCGCGAAAACAGGGCAATATAGGGGAAGTTATGAGAGGTGCGCGAAGGCACAGCGATATAGGGGATGCTATGAGAGGTGCGCGAAAACACCGTAAAAAAGGGGAAGACATGAGAGGTATGCAAAAACAAGGCGAAAAAGTGGAACCTATGGGATGTGCGCAAAACCACGGCGATACAGGGGAATGTATCAGAGGTGCGAGAAAACACAGCGATATAGGGGACGCTATGGGACATGCGCAAAAAAACAGTGATAGAGGGGAAGGCATGAGAGGTGTGCGAGAACACGGCGATATAGAGGAAATTATGAGAGGTGTGCGAAAACACGGCGATACGGGAGAGTGTATCAGATGTGCGAGAAAACACAGCGATATAGGGGAAGTATTGAGGGGAGCGAAAACATAGAGATCTAGGTGAAGACATGAGAGGTGCGCGAAAACACGGCGATATAGGGGAAGCTATGAGAGGTGAGCAAAAACACGGCGATACAGGGGAAGCTATGAGAAGTGAGCAATAACACAGCGATAAAGGTGAATCTATGGGATGTGCGCGAAAAGACAGCGATATAGGGGAAGCTATGAGAGGTGCGCAAGGCACAGCGATATAGGGGATGCTATGGGAGGTGCGTGAATACACAGTGATATAGGGGACGTGATGAGATGTGCATGAAAACGCAGCGATATTAGGGAAGATATCAGAGGTGCACAAAAACACAGCGATATAGGAGAAGTTATGAGAGGTGTGCGAAAACACAGCGATATAGGGGAAGATATGAAAGGTGCACAAAAACACAGAGATATATTCGGGAAGGAATGGGAGGTGCCCAAATACACGGCGATATATGGGACGTTATGAAATGTGCATGAAAACACAGCCATATAGAGGAAGGTATGAGAGGTGCACGAAAACGCAGCGATATAAGGGAAGGTATCGGAGGTGCGCGAAAAGAGGGCGATATAGGGGAAGGTATGAGAGGTGCACGAAGGCACAGCGATATAGGGGATGCTATGGGAGTGCGCGAAAACACAGCGATATAGGAGACGGTATGAGATGTGCATAAAAACATGGCAATATAGGGGGAGGTATGAGAGGTGCGCATATATACGGCGACATAGGGGAAGTATGAGAGGTGCGCGAAAACTTGGCGTTACAGGGGAATGCATCAGAGGTGCCAGAAAACACAGCGATGTAGTGGAAGACATGAGAGGTGCACGAAAACAGGGTAATATAGTGGAAAGTATGGGATGTGCGCGAAAACAGGGCCATATAGGGGAAGGTATGAGAGGTGCGCGAGAACACGGCGATACGGGAGAATGTATCAATTGTGCGAGAAAAAACAGCGATATAGGGGAAGTATTGAGAGGAGCGAAAACAGCGATCTAGGTGAAGACATGAGAGGTGCGCGAAAACACGGCGATATGGGGGAAGCTATGAGAGGTGAACAAAAACACGGCGATACAGGGGAAGCTATGAGAAGTGAGCAATAATACAGTGATAAAACTGAATCTATGGGACGTGCGCGAAAAGACAGAGATATAAGGAAATCTATGAGAGGTGTGCAAGGCACAGGGATATAGGGGATGCTATGGGAGGTGCGCGAATACACAGCGATACAGGGGACGTGATGAGATGTGCATGAAAACTCAGCGATATTAGGGGAGGTATGAGAGGTGCACAAAAACTCAGTGATATAGGAGAAGTTATGAGAGGTGTGTGTAAACACAGCGATATAGGGGAAGGAATCGGAGGTGCATGAAAATTGTGCGATATAGCGGAAGGTATGAGAGGTTCGTGAAGGCACAGCGATATAGGGGATGCTATGGGAGGTGCGCGAATACACAGCGATATCGGGGACGTTATGAGATGTGCGTAAAAACACGGCAATATAGGGGAAGTTATGAGAGGTACGCAAAAATACAGTAATACAGGAGAAGTTATGAGAGGTGCGTGAAAACACAGTGATATAAGGGGAGGTATGAGAGGTGTGCGAAAACAGGGCAATATAGGGGAAGGTATGAGAGGTGTGCGAGAACACAGCAATATAGGGAAAGGTATGAGAGGTGTGCGAAGTCACAGCAATATAGGGGATGGTATGGGAGGTGCACGAAAACACAGTGATATAGGGGAAGACATGAGAGGTGCGTGAAAACACAGCAATATAGCGGACGCAATTGGACGTGCGCGAAAACACAGTGAAATAGGGGAAGATATGAAAGGTGTACGAGAACACGGCGATATAGGTGAAATTATGAGAGTTGAGCGAAAACACGTTGATACAGGGAACAGTATCAGAAGTGCGAGAACACAGAGCGATATAGGGGAAGTAATGAGAGGAGCGGAAACACAGCGATATGGGTGAAGACATGAGAGGTGCGCGAAAACACGGCGATATAGGGGAAGCTATGAGAAGTAAGAAATAACACAGCGATAAAGTTGAAGTTATGGGACGTGCGCGAAAACAGGGCGATATAGGGGAAGGTATGAGAGGTGCGCAAAAACACAGCGATGTATGCGAAGCCATGGGAAGTGCAGGGGAAACAGGGCGATATAGGGGAAGGTATGAGCGGTACGCGACGGCACAGCGATATAGGGGATGCAATGGGAGGTGTGTGAATACTCAGAGATATAGGAGACGTGATGAGATGTGCATGAAAACACGGCGATATTGGGGAAGCCATGAGAGGTGTGCGAAAATACAGCGATATAGGGGACGGTATGGGAGGTGTGCGAAAACAGGGCGACATAGGGGAAGGTATGAGAGGTGCGCGAAGGCACAGCGATATAGGGGATGCTATGGCAGGTGCGCGAATACACAGCGATATATGGGACGTTAACAGATGTGCATTAAAACATGGCGATATTGGGGAAGCCATGAGAGGTGTGCAAAAATACGGCAATATAGGTGAAATTATGAGAGGTGCGTGAAAACACAGCGATATAGAGAGAGGTATGAGAGGTGCCTGAAAACACAGTGATATAGTGGAAGGTATGGAAGGTGCGCGAAAACAGGGCGAAATAGGGGAAGGTATGAGAGGTGCGCGAAGGCACAGCAATACAAGGGATGCTATGGAGTGTGCGCGAATACACAGCGATATAGGGGGCGTTATGAGATGTGCATGAAAACACGGCAGTATAGGGGAAAGAATAAGAACTGCGCAAAAATACAGCGAATTAGGAGAAGTTATGAGAGGTGCGTGAAAACACAGCGATATAAGGGAAGGATGAGAGGTGCACGAAAACACAGCGATATTGGGGAAGGTATGGGAGGTGCGTGAAAACAGGGCGATATAGGGGAAGTTATGAGATGTGTGTGAAGGACAGCGATATAGGGGATGCTATGAGAGGTGCGCGAAAACACCGTGATATAGGGGAAACCATGAGAGGTGCGCAAAAACAGGGCAATATAGTGGAACCTATGGGATGTGCGCGAAACCACGGCGATACAGGGGAATGTATCAGAGGTGCGAGAAGACACAGCGATATAGGGGACGCTATGGGACATGTGCAAAAGAACAGTGATATAGGGGAAGGTATGAGAGGTGTGCGAGAACACGGCGATATAGGGGAAATTGTAAGAGGTGCGCGAAAAAATGGCAATACAGGAGAATGTATCAGAGGTGCAAGAAAACAAAGCGATATCGGGGAAGTAATGATAGGAGCGAAAACATAGCGATATACGTGAAGACATGCGAGATGCGCGAAAACACGGCGATATAGGGTAAGCTATGAGAGCTGAGGAATAACACAGCGATCAAGGTGAAGCTATGGGAGGTGCGCCAAAACACAGCGATATAGGGGACGGTGTGAGATGTGCATGAATACACGGCGATATTGGGGAAGCCATGAGAGGTGCCTGAAAACAGAGCGATATAGGGGAAGGTATGAGAGGTGTGCAAAAACACAGCGATATAGGAGAAGTTAAGAGAGGTGCGTGAAAACACAGCAATATAGGGAAGGTATGAGAGGAGCACGAAAACACAGCGATATCGGGGAAAGTATGGGAGGTGCACGAAAACAGGGCGATATACGGGAATGCATGAGAGGTGCGCGAAGGCACAGTGATATACGGGATAGTATGGGGGGTGCGCAAATACACAGCGATTATGTCAACGTTATGAGATGTGCATGAAAACACATTAATATAGGGGAAGATATGAGAGGTGCGCGAAAACAGCGATGCAGGCGAAGCTATGGGAGGTGCGCGAAAGCACAGCGATATAGGGGAAGGTATGAGATGTGCATGAAAACACAGAGATATATTCGGGAAGGAATGGAAGGTGCACAAATACACAGCGATATACGGGACGTTATGAGATGTGCACGAAAACACAGCCATATAGGGGAAGGTATGAGAGGTGCACGAAAACGCAGCGATATAAGGGAAGGTATAGGAGGTGCGCGAAAACAGGGCGATATAGGGAAAGGTATGAGAGGTGCACGAAGGCACAGCGATATAGGGGATGCTATGGGAGTGCGCGAAAACACAGCGATATAGGAGACGGTATGAGATGTGCATAAAAACATAGCAATATAGGGGGAGGTATGAGAGGTGCGCATATATACGGCGATATAGGGGGAAGTACGAGAGGTGCGCGAAAACTTGGCGTTACAGGGGAAAGCATCAGAGGTGCCAGAAAACACAGCGATGTAGTGGAAGACATGAGAGGTGCACGAAAACAGGGCAATATAGTGGAAGGTATGGGATGTGTGCGAAAACAGGGCCATATAGGGGAAGGTATGAGAGGTGCGCGAGAACACGGCGATATAGGGGAAATAATGAGAGGTGTGTGAAAACACAGCGATACGGGAGAATGTATCAATTGTGCGAGAAAACACAGCGATATAGGGGAAGAATTGAGAGGAGCGAAAACATAGCGATCTAGGTGAAGACATGAGAGGTGAGCAAAAACACGGCGATACAGGGGAAGCTATGAAAGGTGAGCAATAACACAGCGATAAAGCTGAATCTATGGGATGTGCATGAAAAGACAGCGATATAGGGGATGCTCTGGGAGGTGCGCGAATACACAGCGATATAGGGGACGTGATGAGATGTGCATGAAAACAGCGATATTAGAGAAGTTATGAGAGGTGCACAAAAACTCAGTGATATAGGAGAAGTTATGAGAGGTGTGTGAAAACACAGTGATATAGGGGAAGGTATGAAAGGTGCACGAAAACACAGCCACATAGGGGAAGGAATCGGAGGTGCGCGAAAACTGTGCGATATAGGGGATGGTACAAGAGGTGCGCGAAGGCACAGCGATATAGGGGATGCTATGGGAGGTGCGCGAATACACAGCGATATAGGGGACGTTATGAGAGGTACGCAAAAATACGGCAATACAGGAGAGGTTATGAGAGGTGCGTGAAAACACAGCGATATAAGGGGAGGTATGAGAGGTACACGAAAACACAGCGATATAGGGGAAGATACGGGAGGTACTCGAAAGCAGGGCGATACAGTGGAAGTTATGAGAGGTGCGTGAAAACCCAGCGATATAGGGGACGTTATGAGACGTGCATGAAAACAGTGAAATAGGGGAAGGTATGAGAGGTTTGCGAGAACACGGCGATATAGGGGAAATTATAAGAGCTGCACGAAATCATGGCAATACAAGAGAATGTATCAGAGGTGCGAGAAAACACAGCGATATAGGGGAAGTAATGATAGGAGCAAAAACATAACGATATACGTGAAGACATGCGAGATGCGCGAAAACACGGTGATATAGGGTAATCTATGAGAGCTGAGGAATAACACAGCGATCAAGATGAAGCTATGGGAGGTGCGCCAAAACACAGCGATATAGGGGACGGAATGAGATGTGTATGAATGCACGGCGATATTGGGGAAGCCATGAGAGGTGCCTGAAAACAGAGCGATATAGGGGAAGGTATGAGAGGTGTGCAAAAACACAGCAATATTGGAGAAGTTAAGAGAGGTGCGTGAAAACACAGTGATATAGGGGAAGCTATGAGAGGTGAGGAAAAAAGGCGATACAGGGGAAGCTATGAGAGGTGAGCAATAACACAGCGATAAAGGTGAATCTATGGGATGTGCACGAAAAGACAGCGATATAGGCGAAGTTATTAGAGGTGCACAAGGCACAGCGATATAGGGGATGCTATGGGAGGTGCGTGAATACACAGCGATATAGGAGACGGCATGAGTTGTGCATAAAAACACGGCGATATAGGGGAAAGTAGGAGAGGTGCGCGAAAACTTGGCGTTACAGGGGAATGCATCAGAGGTGCCAGAAAACACAGCGATGTAGTGGAATACATGAGCGGTGTGCGAAAGCAGGGCAATATAGTGGAAGGTATGGGACGTGCACGAAAACAGGGCGATATAGGGTAAATTATGAGAGGTGTGCGAAAACACGGCGATACGGGAGAATGTATCAGACGTGTGAGAAAACACAGCGATATAGGGGAAGTATTGAGAGGATCGAAAACATAGCGATCTTGGTGAAGACATGAGAGGTGCGCGAAAACATAGCGATATAGGGGAAGCTATGAGAGGTGAGCAAAAACACGGCGATACAGGGGAAGCTATGAGAGGTGAGCAATAACACAGCGATAAAGGTGAATCTATGGGATGTGCGCGAAAAGACAGCGATATAGGGGAAGGTATGAGAGGTGCACGAAGGCACAGCGATATAGGGAATGCTATGGGAGGTGCGCAAAAACACAGCGATATAGGGGAAAGTATGAGAGGTGCGCGAAAACTTGGCGTTACAGGGGAATGCATCAGAGGTGCCAGAGAACATAGCGATGTAGTGGAAGACATGAGAGGTGCGCGGAAAACAGGGCAATATAGTGGAAGGTATGCGATGTGCGCGAAAACAGGGCGATATAGGGGAAGGTATGAGAGGTGCGCGAAGGCACAGCGTTATAGGGGAAGGTATGGGAGGGGCTGGAAAACACGTTGATACAGGGAACTGTATGAGAAGTGCGAGAACACTGCGATATAGGGGAAGTAATGAGAGGAGCGGAAACACAGCATGTAGGTGAAGAAATGAGAGGTACGCGAAAACACGGCGATATACGGGAAGGTATGAGAGGTGCGCAAAAACACAGCGATGTAGGCGAAACCATGGGAAGTGCACGGGATAAAGGGTGATATAGGGGAAGGTATGAGCGATGCGCAAAGGCACAGCGATATAGGGGATGCTATGGGAGGTGCATGATTACACAGAGATATAGGAGCCGTTATGAGATGTGCATGAAAACACGGCGATATTGGGGAAGCCCTGAGAGGTGTGCGAAAATACAGCGATATAGGGGACGGTATGGGAGGTGTACGAAAACAGGGCGATATAGGGGAAGGTATGAGAGATGCGCGAAGGCACAGTGATATAGGGGATGCTATGGCAGTTGCGCAAATACACAGCGATATATGGGATGTTAAGAGATGTGCATGAAAACGCGGCGATATTGGAGAAGCCATGAGAGGAGCGCAAAAATACGGCGATATAGGAGAAATTATGAGAGGTGCGTGAAAACACAGCGATATAGGGGGAGGTATGAGAGGTGCATAAAAACACAGCAATATAGGGGAAGGTATGGAAGGAGCGCGAAAACAGGGCGATATCGGGGAAGGTATGAGAGGTGCGCGAAAGCACAGCAATATAAGGGATGCTATGGGAGGTGCGCGAATACACAGCGATATAGGGGATGTTATGAGATGTGCATGAAAACACGGCAATATACGGGAAGGTATAAGAACTGCGCAAAAATACAGCGAATTAGGAGAAGTTATGAGAGGTGCATGAAAACACAGCGATATAAGGGAAGGTATGAGAGGTGCACGAAAACACAGCCATATTGGGGAAGGTATGGGAGGTACGTGAAAACAGGGCGATATAGGGGAAGTTATGAGATGTGCGCGAAGGACAGCGATATAGGGGATGCTATGAGAGGTGCGCGAAAACACCGTGATATAGGGGAAGACATGAGAGGTGCGCAAAAACAGGGCAATATAGTGGAACCTATGGGATGTGCGCGAAACCACGGCGATACAGGGGAATGTATCAGAGGTGCGAGAAAACACAGCCATATAGGGGCCGCTATGGGACATGCGCAAAAAAACAGTGATACAGGGGAAGGTATGAGAGGTGTGCGAGAACACGGCGATATAGGGGAAATTGTAAGAGGTGCGCGAAAACATCGCAATACAGGAGAATGTATCAGAGGTGCGAGAAAACACAGCGATATAGGGGAAGTAATGATAGGAGCGAAAACATAGCGATATACGTGAAGACATGCGAGATGCGCGAAAACACGGCGATATGGGGTAAGCTATGAGAGGTGAGCAATAACACAGCGATCAAGGTGAAGCTATGGGATGTGCGCGAAAACAGCGATGTAGGCGAAGCTATGGGAGGTGCGCGAAAACACAGCGATATAGGGAAAATTATGAAAGGAACACGAAAACACGACGATACGGAGAATGTATCAGATGTGCGAGAAAACACAGCGATATAGGGGATGTAATGAGAGGAGCGAAAACATAGCGATCTAGGTGACGACATGAGAGGTGCACGAAAACACGGCAATATAGGGGAAGCTATGAGAGGTGCGCGAAGGCACAGCGATATAGGGGATGCTATGGGAGGAGCGCGAATACACAGCGATATAGGGTACGTTATGAGATGTGCATAACAACAGGGCGATATAGGGGAAGTTATGAGAGGTGCGCAAAAACACGACGATACAGGGGAAGCTATGAGAGATGAGCAATAACACAGCGATAAAGGTGAATCTATGGGATGTGCGCGAAAAGAAGGTATGAGAGGTGCGCAAGGCACAGCGATATAGGGGGAGGTATGAGAGTTGCATGAAAACACAGCGATATAGGGGAAGGAATGGAAGGTGCTAGAAAGAGGGTGATATTGATGAAGTTATGAGAGTATGCGAAGGCACAGTAATATAGGGGATGCTATGGATGGTGCGCGAAAACACAGTGATACAGGGGAAGACATGAGAGGTGCGCGAAAACACGGCGATATAGGGGAAGCTATGAGAGGTGAGCAAAAACACAGCGATACAGGGGAAGCTACGAGAGGTGAGCAATAACACAGCGATAGTGAATCTGTGGGATGTGCGCAAAACGACAGCGATTTAGGGGAAGGAATGAGAGGTGCGCAAGGCACAGCGATATAGGGGATGCTATGGGAGCTGCGTGAATACACAGCGATATAGGGGACGTGATGAGATGTGCATGAAAATGCAACGAAATTAGTGAAGGTATGAGAGGTGCACGAAAACACAGCGATATAGGGGAAGTTATGAGAGGTGCGTGCAAACCCAGCGATATCGGGGACGTTAAGAGATGTGCACGAAAACACGGCGATATTGGGGAAGCCATGAGAGGTACACAAAAATACAACGATATAGGAGAAGTTATGAGAGGTGCGTGAAAACACAGCGATATAGGGGGAGGTATGAGAGGTGCACGAAAACACAGCGATATAGGGGAAGGTATGGGAGGTGCGCGAAAACAGGGCGATATAGGGGAAGGTATGAGAGGTGCGCAAAGGCACAGCAATATAGGGGATTCTATGGGAGGTGCGCGAAAACACAGTGAAATAGGGGAAGACATGAGAGCTGCGCAAAAACAGGGCAATATAGTGGAACCTATGGGATGTGCGCGACAACACGGAGATACAGGGGAATGCATCAGAGGTGCGAGAAAACACAGCGATATAGGGGACGCTATGGGACTTGCGCGAAAACACAGTGATCTAGGGGAAGGTATGAGACGAGCACGAATACACGGCGATATTGGGGAAGCCATGAGAGGTGCGTGAAAACACAGCGATATAGGGGAAATTATAGGAGGAGCGCGAAAACATGGCGATATAGGGGAAGGTATGAGAGGTGCACGAAGACACAGCGATATAGGGGATGCTATGGGAGGTGCGCGAAAACACAGTGATATAGGTGACGGTATGAGATGAGTATGAAAACACGGCGATATTGGGGAAGCCATGAGATGTGCACAAAATTACAGCGATATAGGAGAAGTTATGAGAGGTGCGTGAAAACACAGCGATATAGGGGGAGGTATGAGAGGTGCACGAAAACACAGCGATATAGGGGAATGTATGGGAGGTGCGCGAAAACAGGGCTATATAGGGGAAGGTAAGAGAGGTGTGCGAAGGCACAGCAATATAGGGGATGCTATGGGAGGTGCATGAAAACACAGCGATATAGGGGAATGTATGGGAAGTGCGTGAAAACAGAGCGATATAGGGGAAGGCAAGAGAGGTGCGCGAAGGCACTGCTATATAGGGGATGCTATGGGAGGTGCGCGAAAACACAGTGATACAGGAGAAGACATGAGAGGTGCACAAAAACAGGGGAATATAGTGGAAGCTATGGGATGTGCGCGAAAACAGGGCGATACAGGGAAATGCATCAGAGATGCGAGAAAACACAGTGATATAGGGGACGCTATAGGATGTGCGCGAAAACACAGTGATATAGGGGAAGGTATGAGAGATGTGCGAGACAACGGCAATATAGGGGAAATTATGAGAGATACGCGAAAACACGGCGATATAGGGAAAATTATGAAAGGAACACGAAAACACGACGATACGGGAGAATGTATCAGATGTGCGAGAAAACACAGCGATATAGGGGATGTAATGAGAGGAGCGAAAACATAGCGATCTAGGTGACGACATGAGAGGTGCACGAAAACACGGCAATATAGGGGAAGCTATGAGAGGTGCGCAAAGGCACAGCGATATAGGGGATGCTATGGGAGAAGCGCGAATACACAGCGATATAGGGTACGTTATGAGATGTGCATAACAACAGGGCGATATAGGGGAAGTTATGAGAGGTGCGCAAAAACACGACGATACAGGGGAAGCTATGAGAGATGAACAATAACACAGCGATAAAGGTGAATCTATGGGATGTGCGCGAAAAGAAGGTATGAGAGGTGCGCAAGGCACAGCGATATAGGGGGAGGTATGAGAGTTGCATGAAAACACAACGATATAGGGGAAGATATGAGAGATGAGCAATAACACAGCGATAAAGGTGAATCTATGGGATGTGCGCGAAAAGTCAGCGATATAGGGGAAGTTATGAGAGGTGCGCAAGGCACAGCGATATAGGGGGAGGTATGAGAGTTGCATGAAAACACAGCGATATAGGGGAAGGAATGGAAGGTGCTCGAAAGAGGGTGATATAGATGAAGTTATGAGAGTATGCGAAGGCACAGTAATATAGGGGATGCTATGGATGGTGCGCGAAAACACAGTGATACAGGGGAAGACATGAGAGGTGCGCGAAAACACGGCGATATAGGGGAAGCTATGAGAGGTGAGCAAAAACACAGCGATACAGGGGAAGCTACGAGAGGTGAGCAATAACACAGCGATAGTGAATCTGTGGGATGTGCGCAAAACGACAGCGATTTAGGGGAAGGAATGAGAGGTGCGCAAGGCACAGCGATATAGGGGATGCTATGGGAGCTGCGTGAATACACAGCGATATAGGGGACGTGATGAGATGCGCATGAACACGCGGTGATATTAGGGAAGGTATGAGAGGTGCATAAAAACACAGCGATATAGGAGAAGTTATGAGAGGTGTGTGAAAACACAGCAATATAGGGAAGGTATGAGAGGTGCACGAAAACAGCGATATAGGTGAAGGAATGGGAGGTGCGCGAAAACAGGGCGATATAGGTGAATGAATGCGAGGAGCGTGAAAACAGGGCGATATAGGGGAAGATAGGAGAGGTGCGCGAAGGCACAGCGAAATAGGGGATGCTATGGGAGGTGCGCGAATACACAGCGATATAGGGGACGTTATGAGATGTGCATAACAATACGGCGATATAGGGGAAGTTATGAGAGATGTGCAAAAACACGGCGATGTAGGGGAAGCTATGAGAGGTGAGCAATAACACAGCGATAAAGGTGAATCTATGCGATGTGCGCGAAAAGACAGCGATATAGGGAAAGGTATGAGAGGTGTGTGAAAACACAGCGATATAGGGGACGGTATGAGAGGTGTGTGAAAACACAGCGATATAGGGGACGGTACGAGATGTGCATGAATACACGGCGATAGTCGGGAAACCATGAGAGTTGTGCGAAAACAGAGCGATATAGGGGAAGTCATGAGAGGTGTGCGAAAACAGGGCAATATAGAGGAAGTTATGAGAGGTGAGCAAAAATACGGCATTATAGGGGACGTTATGAGATGTGCATGAAAACACGGCGATAGACGGAAAGGTATGAGAGGTGCACGAAGGCACAGCGATATAGGGGATGCTATGGGAGGTACGCGAAAACACAGTGATATAGGGGACGGTATGAGATGTGTATGAAAACACGGCAATATATGGGAAGCTATGAGAGGTGCGCGAAAGCACGGCGGTATATGGGAAATTATGAGAGGTGCGCGAAAACTTGGCGTTACAGGCGAATGCATCAGAGGTGCGAGAAAACACAGCAACGTAGGGGAAGACATGAGAGGTGCGCGAAAACAGGGCAATATAGTGGCAGCTATGGGATGTGTGCAAAAACAGGGCGATGTAGGGGAAGGTAACAGAGGTGCGCGAAAGCACAGCGATATAGGGGACTCTATGGGACTTGCGCAAAAACACAGTGATATAGGGGAAGGTATGAGGGATGTGCGAGAACACGGCGATATAGGGGAAATTATGAGAGGAGCGCGAAAACACGGTGATACGGGAGAATGTATCAGACGTGCGAGCAAACACAGCGATATAGGGGAAGTAATGAGAGGAGCAAAAACATAGCGATCTCGGTGAAGACATGAGAGGTGCACGAAAACACGGCGATATGGGGGAAGCTATGAGAGGTGAGCAAAAACGCTGCGATACAGGGGAAGCTATGAGAGGTGAGCAATAACACAGCGATAAAGGTGAATCTATGGGATGAGCACGAAAAGACAGCGATATAGGGGAAGCTATGAGAGGTGCGCAAGGCACAGCGATATAGGGTATGCTATGGGAGGTGCGTGAATACACAGCAATATAGGGAACGTGATGAGATGTGCATGAAAACGCAGCGATATTTGGGAAGGTATGAGAGGTGCACAAAAACACAGCGATATAGGGGATGCTATGGGAGGTGCGTGAAAACACAGTAATATAGGGGACGGTATGAGATGTGTATAAAAACACGGCAATATAGGGGGAGGTATCAGATTTGCGAGAAAACACAGCGATATACGGGAAGTATTGAGAGGAGCTAAAACATAGCGATCTAGGTGAAGACATGAGAGGTGCGCGAAAACACGGCGATATGGGGGAAGCTATGGGATGTATACGAAAACTGGGCGATATAGGGGAAGCTATGAGAGGTGTGCGAAAACACAGCGATATAGGGGACGCAATGGGACGTGCGCGACAACACAGTGATATGGGGAAGGTATGAGAGGTGTGCGAGAACGCGGTGATATAGGGGAAATTATGAGAGGTGTGCGAAAACACGGCGATACGGGATAATGTATCAGACGTGCGAGAGAACACAGCGATATATGGGAAGTAATGAGAGGAGCAAAAACATAGCGATCTCGGTGAAGACATGAGAGGTGCGCGAAAACACGGCGATATGGGGGAAGCTATGAGAGGTGAGCAAAAACACGGCGATACAGGGGAAGCTATGAGAGGTTAGCAAAAACACAGCGATAAAGGTGAACCTATGGGATGTGTGCGAAAAGGCAGCAATATAGGGGAAGCTACGAGAGGTGCGCAATGCACAGCGATATAGGGGATGCTATGGGAGGTGCGTGAATGCACAGCGATATAGGGGATGTGATGAGATGTGCATGAAAACGCAGGGATATTAGGGAAGGTATGAGAGGTGCACAAAAACACAGCGATATAGGAGACGGTATGAGATGTGCATAAAAACATGGCGATATAGGGGGAGGTATGAGAGGTGCGCGTAAACACGGCGATATAGGGGAAAGTATGAGAGGTGCGCGAAAACTTGGCGTTACAGGGGAATGCATCAGAGGTGCCAGAAAACACAGCGATGTAGTGGAAGACATGAGGGGTGCGCGAAAACAGGGCAATATAGTGGAAGGTATGGGATGTGCGCGAAAACAGGGCGATATAGGGGAAGCTATGAAAGGTGAGCAAAAACACGGCGATATAAGGGAAGCTCTGAGAGGTGTGCAATAACACAGTGATAAAGTTGAATCTATGGGATGTGTGCGAAAAGACACCGATATAGGGGAAGGTATGGGAGGTGCACAAGGCACAGCGATATAGGGGATGCTATGGGAGGTGCGTGAATACACAGCGATATTGGGGACGTTATGAGATGTGCAGGAAGAAGCAGCGATATTAGGGAAGATATAAGAGGTGCACAAAAACACAGCGATATAGGAGAAGTTATGAGAGGTGTGTGAAAACATAGTGATATAGGGGAGGTATGAGAGGTGCATGAAAACACAGCAATATAGGGGAAGATATAGAAGTTGTGCGAAAACGGGGCGATATAGGGGAAGGTATGAGAGGTGCACGAAGGCACAGCATTATAAGGGATGCTATGGGATGTGCGCGAATACACAGCGATATAGGGGACGTTATGAGATGTGCATAAAAACACGGCAATATAGGGGAAGTTATGAGAGGTGCTCAAAAATACAGCAATACAGGGGAAGTTATGAGAGGTGTGTGAAAACACAGCAATATAAGGGGAGGTATGAGAGGTACACGAAAACACAGCGATATAGGCAAAGGTATGGGAGGTGCTTGAAAACAGAGCGATATAGGGAAAGGTATGAGACGTGTGCGAAACACAGCAATATAGGGGATGGTATGGGAGATGCACGAAAACACAGTGATATAGGGGAAGATATGAGAGGTGTGCGAGAACACGGAGATATAGGTGAAATTATGAGAGGTGCGCGAAAACACGTTGATACAGGGAACTGTATCAGAAGTGCAAGAACACAGAGCGATATAGGGGAAGTAATGAGAGGAGCGGAAACATAGCGATATAGGTGAAGAACTGAAGGGTGCGCGAAAACACAGCTATGTAGGGGAAGGTATGAGAGGTGTGCAAAAACACAGCGATGTAGGTGAAGCCATGGGAGGTGCACGGGAAACAGGGCGATATAGGGGAAGGTATGAGCGATGCGCGAAGGCACAGCGATATAGAGGATGCTATGGGAGGTGCGTGAATACACAGAGATGTAGGAGACGTTATGAGATGTGCATGAAAACACGGCGATATTGGGGAAGCCATGAGAGGTGTGTGAGAATACAGCGATATAGGGGACGGTATGGGAGGTGTGCGAAAACAGGGCGACATAGGGGAAGGTATGAGAGGTGCGCGAAGGCACAGCGATGTAGAGGATGCTATGGCAGGTGCGCGAATACACAGCGATATATGGGACGTTAAGGGATGTGCATGAAAACACGGCGATATTGGGGAAGCCATGAGTGGTGCGCAAAAGTACGGCGAAAGAAGGAGAAATTATGAGAGGTGCGTGAAAACACTGTGATATAGGGGGAGGTATGAGAGGTGCACGAAAACACGGCGATATTGGGGAAGGTATGGGAGGTGCGCGAAAGCAGGGCGATATAGGGGATGCTATGAGAGGTGAGCAAAAACACAGCGATAAAGGTGAATGTATGCGATGTGCGCGAAAAGACAGCGATATAGGGAAAGGTATGAGAGGTGCGCAAGGCACAGTGATATAGGGGGTGCGATGGGAGGTGCGTGAATACACAGTGATATAGGGGACGTGATGAGATGTGCATGAAAATGCAGCGATATTAGGGAAGGTATGAGGTGCGCACAAAAACACAGCGATATAGGAGAAGTTATGAAAGGTGTGTGAAAACACAGTGATATAGGGGAAGGTATGAAAGGTGCACGAAAACACAGCGATATAGGGGAAGGAATGGGAGATGTATGAAAACAGGGCGATATAGGGAAAGATATGAGAGGTGCGCGAAGGCACAGCGATATAGGGGATACTATGGGCGGTGCGTGAATGCACAGCGATATAGGGGACGTGATGAGATGTGCATGAAAATGCAACGATATTAGTGAAGGTATGAGAGGAGCACGAAAACACAGCGATATAGGGGAAGGTATGAAAGGTGCACGAAAACGCAGTGATATAAGGGAAGGTATAGGAGATGCGCGAAAACAGGGCGATATTGGGGAAGTTATGAGAGGTGCACAAAAACACAGCGATATAGGTGAAGGTATGGGAGGTGCGCGAAAACAGGGCGATATTGGGGAAGGTATGAGAGGTGCGCGAAGGCACAGCGATATAGGGGATGCTATGGGAGGTGCGCAAAAACACAGTAATATAGGGGACGGTATGAGATGTGCATAAAAACACGGCGATATAGGGGGAGGTATGAGAATTGCGCGAAAACACAGCAATATAGGGGACGCAATGGGAAGTGCGCGAAAACACAGTGATATAGGTGAAGGTATGAGAGGTGTGCGAGAACACGGCGATATAGGAGAAATTATGAGAGGTGTGCGAAAACACGGCGATACGGGAGAACGTATGAGATGTGGTAGAAAACACAGCGATATAGGGGAATTATTGAGAGGAGCGAAAACATAGCGATCCAGGTGAAGACATGAGAGGTGCACGAAAACACGGCGATATAGGGGAAGCTATGAGAGGTGAGCAAAAACATGGCGATAAATGTGAATCTATGGGATTTGCACGAAAAGACAACGATATAGGGGAAGGTATGAGAGGTGCGCAATGCACAGCGATATATGGGATGCTATGGGAGGTGCGTGAATACACAGCGATATAGGGGACGTGATGAGATGTGCATGAAAATGCAGCGATATTAGGGAAGGTATGAGAGGTGCACAAAAACACAGCGATATAGGAGAAGTTATGAAAGGTGTGTGAAAACACAGTGATATAGGGGAACGTATGAAAGGTGCACGAAAACATAGCGATATAAGGGAAGGAATGGGAGATGCACGAAAACAGGGCGATATAGGGGAAGGTATGAGTGGTGCGCGAAGGCACAGCGATATAGGGGATACTATGGGCGGTGCGTGAATGCACAGCGATATAGGGGACGTGATGAGATGTGCATGAAAATGCAACGATATTAGTGATGGTATGAGAGGTGCACAAAAACACAGCGATATAGGGGAAGGTATGAGAGGTGCGCGAAAGCACAGCGACATACGGGACGGTATGAGATGTGCATGAATACACGGCGATAGACGGGAAACAATGAGAGGTGTGCGAAAACACAGTGATATAGGGGAAGTTATGAGAGGTGCGTGAAGGCAGAGCGATATAGGGAATGTTATGGGAGGTGCACGAATACACAGCAAAATAGGCGACGTTATGAGATGTGCATGAAAACACAGCGATATAGGGGAAGGTATGAGAGGTGCACGAAAATGCCGCGACACAAGGGAAGGTATAGGAGGTGCGCGATAACTGGGCAATATGCGGGAAGGTATGAGAGGTGCACGAAAACGCAGTGATATAAGGGAAGGTATAGGAGATGCGCGAAAATAGGGTGATATAGGGGAAGGTATGGGAGGTGCGCGAAAACAGGGCGATATTGGGGAAGGTATGAGATGTGCATAAAAACACGGCGATATAGGGGGAGGTATGAGAGGTGCGCGAAAACACAGCGATGTAGGGGAATACATGAGAGGTGCGCGAAAACAGGGCAATATAGTGGAAGCTGTGGGATGTGCACGAAAACAGGGCGATATAGGGGAAGGTATGAGAGGTGCGCGAAAACACAGCGATATAGGGGACGCAATGGGACGTGCGCGAAAACACAGTGATATAGGGGAAGGTATGAGAGGTGTGCGAGAACACGTCGATATAGGGGAAATTATGAGAGGTGTGCGAAAACATGGCAATACGGGAGAATGTATGAGATGTGCTAGAAAACACAGCGATATAGGGGGAGGTATGAGAGGTACACGAAAACACAGCGATATAGGGCAAGGTATGGGATGTGCTCGAAAGCAGGGCGATATAGGGGAAGTTATGAGAGGTGCGTGAAAACCCAGCGATACAGGGGACGTTATGAGATGTGCATGAAAACACGGCGATATCGGGGAAGCCATCAGAGGTGCGATAAAACACAGCGATATAGGGGACGTTATGAGATGTGCATAAAAACACGGCGATGTAGGAAAAGGTATGAGAGGTGTGCAAAAACACAGCGATATAGGAGAAATTAAGAGAGCTGCGTGCAAACACAGCGATTTAGGGGAAGGTATGAGAGGAGTACGAAAACACAGCGATATCGGGAAAGTATGGGAGGTGCGCGATAAAAGGGAGATATAGTGGAAGCTATGGGATGTGCACGAAAACAAGACGATATAGGGGAAGGTATGAGAGGTGCACAAAAACACAGCGATATAGGGGATGCAATGGGACGTGCGCAAAAGCACAAATATATAGGGGAAGGTATGAGAGGTGTGCGAGAACTCGGCGATATAGGGGAAATTATGAGAGGTGTGCGAAAACACGGCGATGCGGGAGAATGTATCAGAGGTGTGAGAAAACACAGCGCTATAGGGGAAGTATTGAGAGAAGCGAAAACATAGCGATTTAGGTGAAGACATGAGAGGTGCGCGAAAACACAGCGATCTTGGGGAAGCTATGAGAGGTGAGTAAAAACACGGCGATACAGGGGAAGCTATGAGAGGTGAGCAATTACACAGTGATAAAGATGAATCTATGGGATGTGCGTGAAAAGACAGCGATATAGGGGAAGCTATGAGAGGTGCGCGAAAACACAGCGATATAGGGGACGTGATGAGATGTGCATGAAAATGCAACGATATTAGTGAAGGTATGAGAGGAGCACGAAACCACAGCGATATAGGGGAAGGTATGAGAGGTGCACGAAAACAGCGATATAGGTGAAGGAATGGGAGGTGCGCGAAAACAGGGCGATATAGATGAAGTTATGAGAGGTATGCGAAGGCACAGCAAAATAGGGGATGCTATGGTATGTGCGCGAAAACACAGTGATATAGGGGAAGACAGGAGAGGTGCCCAAAAACACGACGATATAAGGGAATCTATGAGAGGTGTGCAAAAACACGGCGATACAGGGGAAGCTATGAGAGGTGAGCGATAACACAGCGATAAAGGTGAATCTATGCGATGTGCGCGAAAAGACAGCGATATAGGGAAAGGTATGAGAGGTGCGCAAGGCACAGCGATATTGGGGATGCTATGGGAGGTGTGTGAATACACAGCGTTATAGGGGACGTGATGAGATGTGCAAGAAAACGCAGCGATATTAGGGAAGGTATGAGAGGTGTACAAAAACACAGCGATAAAGGAGAAGTTATGAGAGTTGTGTGAAAACACAGTGATATAGGAAAAGGTATGAGAGGTGCACGAAAACAGCGATATAGGTGAAGGAATGGGAGGTGCGCGAAAACAGGGCGAGAGAGGTGAAGGAATGGGAGGTGTGCGAAAACAGGGCGATAAAGGGGAAGTTATGAGAGGTGCGCAAGGCACAGCGATATAGGAGAAGGTATGGAAGGTGCTCGAAAACAGAGTGATATAGATGAAGGCACAGCAATATAGGGGATGCTATGGAAGGTGCACGAAAACACGATGATATAGGAGAAGACATAAGAGGTGCGCGAAAACAAGGCAATATAGTGGAAGCTATGAAAGGTGAGCTAAAACCCGCCGATACAGGGGAAGTTATGAGAGGTGAGCAATAACACAGCGATAAAGGTGAATCTATGGGATGTGCGCGAAAAGACATCGATATAGGGGATGCTATGGGAGGTGCGCAAAAACACAGTGATATAGGGGACGGTATGAGATGTGTATGAGAACATGGCAATGCATGGGAAGCTATGAGAGGTGCGCGAAAACACGGCGATATAGGGGAAAGTATGAGACGTGTGCGAAAACTTGGCGTTGCAGTGGAATGCTTCAGAGGTGCGAGAAAACACAGCGATGTAGGGGAAGACATGAGAGGTGCGCAAAAACATGGCAATATAGTGGAAGTTATGGGATGTGTGCTAAAACAGGGTGATGTAGCAGAAGGTATGAGAGGTGCGCGAATGCGCAGCGATATAGGGGATGGTATGGGAGGTGCGTGAATACACAGGGATATAGGGGACGTGATGAGATGTGCATGAAAGTGCAACGAAATTAGTGAAGGTATGAGAGGTGCACGAAAACACAGCGATATAGGGGAAGGTGTGAGAGGTGCGCAAAAGCACAGCGATATATGGGATGGTTTGAGATATGCATGAATACACGGTGATAGATGGGAAACCATGAGAGGTGTGCGAAAAAACAGCGATATAGCGGAAGTTATGAGAGGTGCGTGAAAACACAGTGATATAGGGGAAGGTATGAGAGGAGCACGAAAACAGGGCGATATTGGGGAAGGTATGAGAGGTGCGTGAAGGGACAGCGATACAGGGAATGTTATGGGAGGTGCACGAAACCACAGCGAAATAGGGGACGTTATGAGATGTGCATGAAAACACAGCGAAATAGGGGAAGGTATGAGAGGTGCACGAAAACGCAGCGCTACTAGGGAAGGTATAGGAGGTGCACGAAAACTGGGCGATATAGGGGAAGGTATGAGAGGTGCACGAAGGCACAGCGATATAGGGGATGCTATGGGAGGTGCGCGAAATCACAGTAATATAGTGGACGGTATGAGATGTGCATAAAAACACGGCGATATATGGGGAGGTATGAGAGTTGCCCGAAAACATGGCGATATAGGGGAAAGTATGAGAGGTGCGCGAAAACTTGGCGTTACAGGGGAATGCATCAGAGGTGCCAGAAAACACAGCGATGTAGTGGAATACATGAGAGGTGCGCGAAAACAGGGCAATATAGTGGAAGCTATGGGATGTGCACAAAAACAGGACGATATAGGGGAAGGTATGAGAGGTGCACAAAAATCACAGCGATATAGAGGACGCAATGGGACGTGCACAAAAACACAAAGATGTAGGGGAAGTTATGAGAGGTGTGCGAAAACACGGCGATATAGGGGAAATTATGAGAGGTGTGCGACAACACGGCGATACGGGAGAAAGTATCAGATGTGCGAGAAAACACAGCGCTATAGGGGAAGTATTTAGAGGAGTGAAAACATAGCAATCTAGGTGAAGACATGAGAGGTGCGCGAAAACACGGCGATATAGGGGAAGCTATGAGAGGTGAGTAAAAACACGGCGATACAGGGGAAGCTATGCGAGGTGAACAATTACACAGCGATAAAGGTGAATCTATGGGATGTGCGCGAAAAGACAGCGATATAGAGGAAGGTATGAGAGGTGCGCAATGCACAGCGATATAGGGGATGCTATGGGATGTGCGTGAATACACAGCGATATGGGGACGTAATGAGATGTGCATGAAAACACAACGGTATTAGGGAAGGTATGAGAGGTGCACAAAAACACAACGATATACTAGAAGTTATGAGAGCTGTGCGAAAACACAGCGATATAGGGGAAGGTATGGGAGGCGCACGAATACACAGCGATATAGGGGACATTATGAGATGTGCATAAAATCACGGCGATATAGGGGAAGTTATGAGAGGTGTGCAAAAATACAGAAATATAGGAGAAGTTATGAGAGGTGCGTGAAAACACAACGATATAGGGGTAGGTATGAGAGGTACACGAAAACGCAGCGATTTAAGGGAAGGTATAGGAGGTGCGCGAAAACAGGGCAATATGGGGAAGGTATGAGAGGTGCACGAAGGCACAGCGATATAGGGGATGCTATGGGAGGTGCGCGAAGGCACAGCGATATAGGGGATGCTATAGGAGGTGCGCGAATACACTGTGATATAGGGGACGTTATGAGATGCGCATAACAACACGGCGATATGGGGGAAGTTGTGAGAGGCGCGCAAAAACACGGCGATACAGGGGAAGCTATGAGAGGTGAGCAATAACACAGCGATAAAGGTGAATCTATGTGATGTGCGCGAAAAGACAGCGATATAGGGGAAGGTATGAGAGGTGCGCAAGGCACAGCGATATGGGGGAGGTATGAGAGGTGCACGAAAACACAGCGATATAGGGGAAGGTATGGAAGGTGCTCGAAAACTGGGTGATATAGATGAAGTTATGAGAGGTATGTGAAGGCACAGCTATATAGGGGATGCTATGGAAGGTGCGCGAAAACACAGTGATATAGTGGAAGACAGGAGAGGTGTGCGAAAACACGGTCATATAGGGGAAGCTATGAGAGGTGAGCAAAAACACGGCGATACAGGGGAAGATATGAGAGGTGAGCAATAACACAGCGATAAAGGTGAATCTATGGGATGTGCGCGAAAAGACATCGATATAAGGAAAGGTATGAGTGGTGCGCAAGGCACAGCAATATAGGGGATGCTATGGGAGGTGCGTGAATACACAGCGATATAGGGGACGTGATGAGATGTGCATGAAAATGCAGCGATATTAGGGAAGGTATGAGAGGTGCACAAAAACACAGCGATATAGGAGAAGTTATGAGAGGTGTGTGAAAACACAGCGATATAGAGGAAGGTATGAGAGGTGCACGAAAACAGCGATATAGGTGAAGGAATGGGAGGTGCGCGAAAACAGGGCGATATAGGGGAAGGTATGAGAGGTGCGTGAAGGCACAGCGATATAGGGGATGCTATGGGAGGTGCGCGAATACACAGCGATATAGGGGATGTTATGAGATGTGCATAAGAATACGGCGATATAGGGGAAGCTATGAGAGGTAAGCTAAAACCCGGTGATACAGGGGAAGCTATGAGAGGTGAGCAATAACACAGCGATAAAGGTGAATCTACGGGATGTGCGCAAAGGGACAGCTATATAGGGGAAGGTATGAGAGGTGCGTAAGGCACAGCGATATAGGGAACAGTATGAGATGTGCATGAATACACGGCGATAGTCGGGAAACCATGAGAGGTGTGCGAAAACACAGCGATATAGGGGAAGTTATGAGAGGTGCGCAAAAACAGGGCGATATAGGGGAAGTTATGAGAGGTGCGTGAAAACCCAGCAATATAGAGGACATTATGAGATGTATATGAAAACACGGCGATATGTGAGAATGCATCAGATGTGCGAGAAAACACAGCGATATAGGGGAAGTATTGGGAGGAGCGAAAACATAGCGATCTATGTGAAGACATGAGAGGTGCGCGAAAACACGGCGATATAGGGGAAGTTATGAGAGGTGAGCAAAAACACGGCGATACAGGGGAAGATATGAGAGGTGAGCAATAACACAGCGATAAAGGTGAATCTATGGGATGTGAGCGAAAAGACAGAGATATAGTGGAAGCTATGAGAGGTGCGCAAGGCACTGCGATATAGGGGATGCTATGGGAGGTGCATGAATACACAGCGATATAGCGGACGTGATGAGATGTGCATGAAAACGCAGTGTTATTAGGGAAGGTATGAGAGGTGCACAAAAACACAGCGATATAGGAGAAGTTATGAGAAGTGTGTGAAAACACAGTGATAGAGGGGAATGTATAGGAGGTGCGTGAAAACTGGGCGATGTAAGGGAAGGTATGAGAGGTGCACGACAGCACAGCGATATAGGGGATGCTATGGGAGGTGCACGAAAACACAGCGATATAGGTGATGGTATGAGATGTGCATAAAAACATGGCGATATAGAGGGAGGTATGAGAGGTGCGCGTAAACACGGCGATATAGGGGAAAGTATGAGAGGTGCGCGAAAACTTGGCGTTACAGGGGAATGCATCAGAGGTGCCAAAAAACACAGCGATGTAGTGGAAGCCATGAGAGGTGCGCGAAAACAGGGCAATATAGTGGAAGGTATGGGATGTGCGCGAAAACAGGGCGATATAGGGGAAGGTATGAGAGGTGCGCGAAATCACAGCAATATAGGGGACGTTATGGGATGTGCGCGAAAACACAGTGATATGGGGAAGGAATGAGACGCGTGCGAGAACACCGCGATTTTGGAGAAATTATGAGAGGTGTGCAAAAACACGGCGATACGGGAGAACGTATCAATTGTGCGAGAAAACACAGCGATATAGGGGAATTATTGAGACGAGCGAAAACATAGCGATCTAGGTGAAGACATGAGAGGTGAGCAAAAACACGGCAATATAGGGGAAGCTATGAGAGGTGAGAAATAAGACAGCGATAGAGGTGAATCTATGGGATGTGCGCGAAAAGACAGCGATATGGGGAAGGTATGAGAGGTGCGCAAGGCACAGCGATATAGGGGATGCTATGGGAGGAGCGCGAATACACAGCGATATAGGGGCCGTGATGAGATGTGCGTGAAAACACAGCGATATTAGGGAAGGTATGAGAGGTGCACAAAAACACAGTGATATAGGAGAAGGTATGAGAGGTGTGTGAAAACACAGCGATATAAGGGAAGGTATGAAAGGTGCATGAAAACACAGCGATATAGGAGAAGTTATGAGAAGTTTGTGAAAACACAGCGATATAGGGGAAGGTATGACAGGTGCACGAAAACACAGCGATATAGGGGAAGGAATCGGAGGTGCGCGAAAACAGGGCGATATAGGGGAAGGTATGAGAGGTGCGCGAAGGCACAGCGATATATGGGATGCTATGGGAGGTGCACGAATACACAGCGATATAGGGGACATTATGAGATGTGCATAAAAACACGGCGATATAGGGCAAGTTATGAGAGGTGCGCAAAAATACAGCAATATAGGAGAATTTATGAGAGGTGCGTGAAAACGCAGCGATATAGGGGGAGTTATGAGAGGTACACGTAAACACAGCGATATAGGAGAAGGTATGGGAGGTGCTCGAAAGCAGGGCGATATAGGGGAAGGTATGAGAGTTGTGCGAAGGCACAGCAATATAGAGGATGCTATGGGAGGTGCACGAAAACACAGTGATATAGGGGAAGACATGAGAGGTGCCTGAAAACACAGCGATTTAGGGAACGTTATTGGACGTGCGCGAAAACACAGTGATATAGGGGAAGATAAGAGAGGTGTGCGAAAACACGTTGATACAGGGAAATGTATCAGAAGTGCGAGAACACAGAGCGATATAGGGGAAGTAATGAGAGGAGCAGAAACACAGCGATATAGGTGAAAACATGAGAGGTGCGCGAAAACACGGCGATATAGGGGAAGCTATGAGAGGTAAGCAATAACACAGCGATAAAGGTGAAGTTATGGGATGTGCGCAAAAACAGGGCGATATATGGGAAGGTATGAGAGGTGCGCAAAAACACAGCGATGTAGGCGAAGCCATGGGAGGTGCGTGGTAAACAGGGCGATATAGGGGAAGGTATGAGCGGTGAGCGAAGGCACAGCGATATAGGGGATGCTATGGGAGGTGCGTGAATACACAGATTTATAGGGGACGTTATGAGATGTGCATGAAAACACGGCGATATTGGGGAAGCCATGAGAGGGGTGCGAAAATACAGCGATATAGGGGACGGTATGAGAGCTGCGTGAAAACATAGTGATATAGGTGAAGGTATGAGAGGAGCGCGAAAACAGGGCGATATAGGGGAAGTTATGAGAGGTGTGTGAAAACCCAGCGATATAGTGGACCTTATGAGATGTGCATGAAAACGCAGTGATATTAGGGAAGGTATGAGAGGTGCACAAAAACACGGCGTTGTAGGAGAAGTTATGAGAGGCGTGTGAAAACACAGCGATATAGAGGAAGGTATGAGAGGTGCACGAAAACAGCGATATAGGTGAAGGAATGGGAGGTGCGCGAAAACAGGGCGATATAGGGGAAGGTATGAGAGGTGCGTGAAGGCACAGCGATATAGGGGAAGCTATGAGAGGTAAGCAATAACACAGCGATAAAGGTGAAGTTATGGGATGTGCGCAAAAACAGGGCGATATATGGGAAGGTATGAGAGGTGCGCAAAAACACAGCGATGTAGGCGAAGCCATGGGAGGTGCGTGGTAAACAGGGCGATATAGGGGAAGGTATGAGCGGTGCGCGAAGGCACAGCGATATAGGGGATGCTATGGGTGGTGCGTGAATACACAGATTTATAGGGGACGTTATGAGATGTGCATGAAAACACGGCGATATTGGGGAAGCCATGAGGGGTGCGAAAATACAGCGATATAGGGGACGGTATGAGAGCTGCGTGAAAACATAGTGATATAGGTGAAGGTATGAGAGGAGCGCGAAAACAGGGCAATATAGGGGAAGTTATGAGAGGTGTGTGAAAACCCAGCGACATTGGGGACGTTATGAGATGTGCATGAAAACACGGTGATATTGGGGAAGGTATGAGCGGTGTGCAAAAACACAGCGATATACGGGAATGCATGAGAGGTGCGCGAAGGCTCAGTGAAATAGGGGATGGTATGGGAGGTGCACAAATACACAGCGTTATAGGGCACGTTATGAGATGTGCGCAAAAATACATCGATATAGGGGAAGGTATGAGAGGTGCGCGAAAACAGCAATGTAGGCAAAGCTATAGGAGGTGCGCGAAAACAGGGCGATATACGGGAATGCATGAGAGGTGCGCGAAGGCACAGTGATATAGGGGATGGTATGGGAGTTGCGCAAATACCCAGCGATATAGGGGACCTTATGAGATGTGCATGAAAACACATCAATATAGGGGAAGGTATGAGATGTGCGCAAAAATACATCGATATAGGGGAAGGTATGAGAGGTGCGCGAAAAAAGAGATGTAGGCGAAGCTATGGGAGGTGCGCGAAAGCATAGCGATATAGGGGAAGGTAGGAGATGTGCATGAATACGCGGCGATAGTCGGGAAGCCTTGAGAGTTTTGAGAAAATACAGTGATATAGGGGAAGGTATGAGAGGAGCGCGAAAACAGGGCGATATAGGGGAATTTATGAGAGGTGCGTGAAAACCCAGCGACATTGGGGACGTTATGAGATGTGCACGAAAACAGGGTGATATAGGGGAAGCTATGAGAGGTGCGCGAAAACACAGCGATATAGGGGACGCAATGGGATGTGCGCGAAAACACAGGGGAAAACATCGGGGAAGTTATGAGAGGTGCGCGAGAACACGGCGAAATAGGGGAAATTATGAGAGGTGTGCGAAAACACGGCGATACGGGAGAATGTATCAGATGTGCGAGAAAACACAGAGATATAGGGGAAGTATTGAGAGGATCGAATACATAGCGATCTAGGTGAAGACATGAGAGGTGAGCAAAAACACAGCGATACAGGGGAAGCTATGTGAGGTGAACAATAACACAGCGATAAAGGTGAATCTAAGGGATGTGCGCGAAAAGACAGTGATAGAGGGGAAGTTATGAGAGGTTCGCAAGGCACAGCGGTATAGGGGATGCTATGGGAGGTGCGTGAACACAGAGATATATTGAACGTGATGAGATGTGCATGAAAACGCAGTGATATTAGGGAAGGTATGAGAGGTGCACAAAAACACAGCGATATAGGAGAAGTTATGAGAGGTGTGCGAAAACACAGCGATTTTGGGGAAGGTATGAAAGGTGCACGAAAACGCAGTGATATAAGGGAAGGTATAGGAGATGCGCGAAAACAGGGCGATATAGGAGAAGGTATGAGAGGTGCACGAAGGCACAGCGATATAGGGGATGCTATGGGAGGTGCGCAAAAACACAGCGATATAGGAGACGGTATGAGATGTGCATAAAAACATGGTGATATAGGGGCAGGTATGAGAGGTGCGTGTAAACACGGCGATATAGGGGAAAGTATGAGAGGTGCGCGAAAAATTGGTGTTACAGGGGAATGAATCGGAGGTGCCAGAAAACACAGTGATGTAGTGGAAGACATGAGAGGAGCGTGAAAATAGGGCAATATAATGGAAGGTATGGGATGTGCGCGAAAACAGGGCGATATAGGGGAAGGTATGAGAGGTGCGCGAAATCACAGCAATCTAGGGGACGTTATGGGAGGTGCGCGAAAACACAGTGATATAGGGGAAGGTATGAGACGCGTGCGAGAACACCGCGATTTTGGAGAAATTATGAGAGGTGTGCAAAAACATGACGATACGGGAGAATGTATCAATTGTGCGAGAAAACACAGCGATATAGGGGAATTATTGAGACGAGCGAAAACATAGCGATCTAGGTGAAGACATGAGAAGTGAGCAAAAACACGGCAATATAGGGGAAGCTATGAGAGGTGAGAAATAAGACAGCGATAGAGGTGAATCTATGGGATGTGCGCGAAAAGACAGCGATATAGGGGAAGGTATGAGAGGTGCGCAAGGAACAGCGATATAGGGGATGCTGTGGGAGGAGCGCGAATACACAGCGATATAGGGGCCGTGATGAGATGTGCATGAAAACTCAGCGATAATAGGGAAGGTATGAGAGGTGCACAAAAACACAGTGATATAGGAGAAGGTATGAGAGGTGTGTGAAAACACAGCAATATAAGGGAAGGTATGAAAGGTGCATGAAAACACAGCGATATAGGAGAAGTTATGAGAAGTGTGTGAAAACACAGCGATATAGGGGAAGGTATGACAGGTGCGCGAAAACAGGGCGATATAGGGGAAGGTATGAGAGGTGCGCGAAGGCACAGCGATATATGGGATGCTATGGGAGGTGCACGAATACACAGCGATATAGGGGACATTATGAGATGTGCATAAAAACACGGCGATATAGGGGAAGTTATGAGAGGTGCGCAAAAATACAGCAATATAGGAGAATTTATGAGAGGTGCGTGAAAACGCAGCGATATAGGGGGAGTTATGAGAGGTACACGTAAAGACAGCGATATAGGAGAAGGTATGGGAGGTGCTCGAAAGCAGGGCGATATAGGGGAAGGTATGAGAGTTGGGCGAAGTCACAGCAATATAGAGGATGCTATGGGAGGTGCACGAAAACACAGTGATATAGGGGAAGACATGAGAGGTGCCTGAAAACACAGCGATTTAGGGAACGTTATTGGACGTGCGCGAAAACACAGTGATATAGGGGAAGATATGAGAGGTGTGCGAGAACAGGGCGATATACGGGAATGCATGAGAGGTGCGCGAAGGCACAGTGATATAGGGGATGGTATGGGAGTTGCGCAAATACCCAGCGATATAGGGGACGTTATGAGATGTGCATAAAAATACATCAATATAGGGGAAGGTATGAGATGTGCGCAAAAATACATCAATATAGGGGAAGACATGAGAGGTGTGCGAAAAAAAGAGATGTAGGCGAAGCTATGGGAGGTGCGCGAAAGCATAGCGATATAGGGGAAGGTAGGAGATGTGCATGAATACGCAGCAATAGTCGGGAAGCCATGAGAGTTTTGCGAAAACACAGCGATATAGGGGAAGGTATGAGAGCTGCGTGAAAACACAGTGATATAGGGGAAGGTATGAGAGGAGCGCGAAAACAGGGTGATATAGGGGAAGTTATAGAGAGGTGCGTGAAAACCCAACGACATTGGGGACGTTATGAGATGTGCACGAAAACAGGGTGATATAGGGGAAGCTATGAGAGGTGCGCGAAAACACAGCGATATAGGGGACGCAATGGGAAGTGCGCGAAAACACAGGGGAAAACATCGGGGAAGTTATGAGAGGTGCGCGAGAACACGGCAAAATATGGGAAATTATGAGAGGTGTGCGAAAACACGGCGATACGGAAGAATGTATCAGATGTGCGAGAAAACACAGAGATATAGGGGAAGTATTGAGAGGATCGAATACAGAGCGATCTAGGTGAAGACATGAGAGGTGAGCAAAAACACGGCGATACAAGGGAAGCTATGAGAGGTGAGCAATAAAACAGCGATAAAGGTGAATCTATCGGATGTGCGCGAAAAGACAGCGATATAGGGGAAGTTATGAGAGGTTCGCAAGGCCCAGCGGTATAGGGGATGCTATGGGAGGTGCGTGAATACACAGAGATATAGGGAATGTGATGAGATGTGCATGAAAACGCAGTGATATTAGGGAAGGTATGAGAGGTGCACAAAAACACAGCGATATAGGAGAAGTTATGAGAGGTGTGCGAAAACACAGCGATATAGGGGAAGGTATGAAAGGTGCACGAAAACGCAGTGATATAAGGGAAGGTATAGGAGATGCGCGAAAACAGGGCGATATAGGGGAAGGTATGAGAGGTGCACGAAGGCACAGCGATATAGGGGATGCTATGGGAGGTGCGCAAAAACACAGCGATATAGGAGACGGTATGAGATGTGCTTAAAAACATGGCGATATAGGGGCAGGTATGAGAGGTGCGCGTAAACACGGCGATATAGGGGAAAGTATGAGAGGTGCGCGAGAACTTGGTGTTACAGGGGAATGAATCGGAGGTGCCAGAAAACACAGCGATGTAGTGGAAGACATGAGAGGTGCGTGAAAATAGGGCAATATAATGGAAGGTATGGGATGTGCGTGAAAACAGGGCGATATAGGGGAAGGTATGAGAGGTGCGCGAAGGCACAGCGATATAGGGGATGCTATGGGAGGTGCGCGAATACACAGTGATATAGGGGACGTTATGAGATGTGCATAAAAACACGGCAATATAGGTGAAGTTATGAGAGGTGCGCAAAAATACAGCAATATAGGAGAATTTATGAGAGGTGCGTGAAAACGCAGCGATATAGGGGGAGTTATGAGAGGTACACGTAAAGACAGCGATATAGGAGAAGGTATGGGAGGTGCTTGAAAGCAGGGCGATATAGGGGAAGGTATGAGAGTTGTGCGAAGTCACAGCAATATAGAGGATGCTATGGGAGGTGCACGAAAACACAGTGATATAGGGAAGACATGAGAGGTGCCTGAAAACACAGCGATTTAGGGAACGTTATTGGACGTGCGCGAAAACACAGTGATATAGGGGAAGATATGAGAGGTGTGCGAGAACAGGGCGATATACGGGAATGCATGAGAGGTGCGCGAAGGCACAGTGATATAGGGAATGGTATGGGAGTTGCGCAAATACCCAACGATATAGGGGACGTTATGAGATGTGCATAAAAACACATCAATATAGGGGAAGGTATGAGATGTGCGCAAAAATACATCAATATAGGGGAAGGTATGAGAGGTGCGCGAAAAAAGAGATGTAGGCGAAGCTATGGGAGGTGCGCGGAAGCATAGCGATATAAGGGAAGGTAGAAGATGTGCATGAATACGCGGCAATAGTCGGGAAGCCATGAGAGTTTTGCGAAAACACAGCGATATAGGGGAAGGTATGAGAGGAGCGCGAAAACAGGGCGATATAGGGGAAGCTATGAGAGGTGCGTGAAAACCCAACGACATTGGGGACGTTATGAGATGTGCACGAAAACAGGGCGATATAGGGGAAGCTATGAGAGGTGCGCGAAAACACAGCGATATAGGGGACGCAATGGGAAGTGCGCGAAAACACAGGGGAAAACATCGGGGAAGTTATGAGAGGTGCGCGAGAACACGGCGAAATAGGGGAAATTATGAGAGGTGTGCGAAAACACGGCGATACGGGAGAATGTATCAGATGTGCGAGAAAACACAGAGATATAGGGGAAGTATTGAGAGGATCGAATACATAGCGATCTAGGTGAAGACATGAGAGGTGAGCAAAAACACGGCGATACAGGGGAAGCTATGAGAGGTGAGCAATAACACAGCGATAAAGGTGAATCTATCGGATGTGCGCGAAAAGACAGCGATATAGGGGAAGTTATGAGAGGTTCGCAAGGCACAGCGGTATAGGGGATGCTATGGGAGGTGCGTGAATACACAGAGATATAGGGAGCGTGATGAGATGTGCATGAAAACGCAGTGATATTAGGGAAGGTATGAGAGGTGCACAAAAACACAGCGATATAGGAGAAGTTATGAGAGGTGTGCGAAAACACAGCGATATAGGGGAAGGTATGAAAGGTGCACGAAAACGCAGTGATATAAGGGAAGGTATAGGAGATGCGCGAAAACAGGGCGATATAGGGGAAGGTATGAGAGGTGCACGAAGGCACAGCGATATAGGGGATGCCATGGGAGGTGCGCAAAAACACAGCGATATAGGAGACGGTATGAGATGTGCATAAAAACATGGCGATATAGGGGCAGGTATGAGAGGTGCGCGTAAACACGGCGATATAGGGGAAAGTATGAGAGGTGCGCGAAAACTTGGTGTTACAGGGGAATGAATCGGAGGTGCCAGAAAACACAGCGATGTAGTGGAAGACATGAGAGGTGCGTGAAAATAGGGCAATATAATGGAAGGTATGGGATGTGCGTGAAAACAGGGCGATATAGGGGAAGGTATGAGAGGTGCGCGAAGGCACAGCAATATAGGGGATGCTATGGGAGGTGCGCGAATACACAGTGATATAGGGGACATGAGATGTGCATAAAAACACGGCAATATAGGGGAAGTTATGAGAGGTGCGCAAAAATACAGCAATACAGGGGAAGTTATGAGAGGTGCGTGAAAACACAGCGATATAAGGGGACGTATGAGAGGTACACGAAGACACAGCGATATAGGGGAAGGTATGGGAGCTGCTCTAAAACAGGGCGATATAGGGAAAGGTATGATACGTGTGCGAAACACAGCAATATAGGGGATGGTATGGGAGATGCACGAAAACACAGTGATATAGGAGAAGACATGAGAGGTGCGTGAAAACTGAGCGATATAGGGGACGCTATTGGATGTGCGTGAAAACACAGTGATATAGGGGAAGATATGAGAGGTGTGCGAGAACACGGCGATATAGGTGAAATTATGAGAGGTGCGTGAAAACACGTTGATACAGGGAACTGTATCAGAAGTGTGAGAACACAGAGCGATATAGGGGAAGTAATGAGAGGAGCGGTAACACAGCGATATAGGTGAAGAAATGAGAGATGCGCGAAAACACGGCGATATAGGGGAAGATATGAGAGGTGCGCAAAAACGCAGCGATGTAGGCGAAGCCATGGGTGGTGCACGGGAAACAGGGTGATATAGGGGAATGTAAGAGAGGTGCGCGAAGGTGCAGCGATATAGGGGATACTATGGCAGTTGCGCGAATACACAGCAATATATGGGACGTTAAGAGATGTGCATGAAAATGCGGCGATATTGGGGAAGCCATGAGAGGTGAGCAAAAATACGGCGATATAGGAGAAATTATGAGAGGTGCGTGAAAACACAGCGATATGGGGGGGGTATGAGAGGTGCATAAAAACACAGCGATATAGGGGAAGGTATGGAAGATGCGCGAAAACAGGGCGATATAGGGGAAGGTATGAGATATGCGCGAAGGCACAGCAATATAAGGGATGCTATGGGAAGTGCGCGAATACACAGCGATATAGGGGACGCAATGAGATGTGCATGAAAACACGGCAATATAGGGGAAGGTATAAGAGCTGCACAAAAATACAGTGATATAGGAGAATTTATGAGAGGTGTGTGAAAACACAGCGAGATAAGGGAAGGTATGAGAGGTGCACGAAAACACAGCGATATTGGGGAAGGTATGGGAGGTGCGCGAAAACAGGGCGATATAGGGGAAGTTATGAGAGGTGTGCGAAGGCACAGCGATATAGGGGATGCTATGAGAGGTGCGCGAAAACACCGTGATATAGGGGAAGACATGAGAGGTGCGCAAAAACAGGGCAATATACTGGAACCTATGGGATGTGCGCGAAACCATGACGATACAGGGGAATGTATCAGAGGGGCGAGAAAACACAGCGATATAGGGGACGCTATGGGACATGTGCAAAAAAACAGTGATATAGGGGAAGGTATGAGAGGTGTGCGAAAACAGGGCGATATAGGTGAAATTATCAGAGGTGCGCGAAAACACGTTGATACAGGGAACTGTATCAGAAGTGCGAGAACACAGAGTGATATAGGGGAAGTAATGAGAGGAGCGGAAACACAGCGATATAGGTGAAGACATGAGAGGTGCGCGAAAACACGGCGATATAGGGGAAGCTATGACAGGTAAGCAATAACACAGTGATAAAGGTGAAGTTATGGATGTGCGCAAAAACAGGGCGATATAGGGGAAAGTATGAGAGGTGCACAAAAACACAGCGATGTAGGCGAAGCCATGGGAGGTGCGTGGTAAAAAGAGCGATATAGGGGAATGTATGAGCGGTGCGCGAAGGCACAGCGATATAGGGGATGCCATGGGAGGTGTGCGAAAACAGAACGACATAGGGGAAGGTATGAGAGGTGCGCTAAGGCACAGCGATATAGGGGATGCTATGGCAGGTGCGCGAAAACACAGCGATATATGGGACGTTAAGAGATGTGCGTGAAAACACGGCGATATTGGGGAAGCCATGAGAGGTGCGCAAAAATACGGCGATAAGGAGAAATTATGAGCGGTGCGTGAAAACACAGCGATATAGGGGGAGGTATGGAAGGTGCGCGAAAACAGGGCGATATAGGGGAAGGTATGAGAGGTGCGCGGAGGCACAGCAATATAAGGGATGCTATGGGAGGTGCGCGAATACAAAGCGATATAGGGACATTATGAGATGTGCATGAAAACACGGCGATATTGGGGAAGCCATGAGAGGTGTGCGAAAATACAGCGATATAGGGGACGGTATGGGAGGTGTGCGAAAGCAGGGCGACATACGGGAAGGTATGAGATGTGCGCGAAGGCACAGCAATATTGGGGATGCTATGGGAGGTGCGCGAATACACAGCGATATAGGGGACGTTATGAGATGTGGATGAAAACACGGCAATATAGGGGAAGGTATAAGAACTGCGCAAAAATACAGCGATATAGGAGAATTTATGAGAGGTGCGTGAAAACATAACGATATAAGGGAAGGTATGAGAGGTGCACGAAAACGCAGTAATATAAGGGAAGGTATAGGAGGTGCGCGAAAACAGGGCGATATAGAGGAAGGTATGAGAGGTGCGCGAAGGCACAGCAATATAAGGGATGCTATGGGAGGTGCGCGAATACAAAGCGATATAGGGACATTATGAGATGTGCATGAAAACACGGCGATATTGGGGACGGTATGGGAGGTGTGCGAAAGCAGGGCGACATACGGGAAGGTATGAGATGTGCGCGAAGGCACAGCAATATAAGGGATGCTATGGGAGGTGCGCGAATACACAGCGATATAGGGGACGTTATGAGATGTGGATGAAAACACGGCAATATAGGGGAAGGTATAAGAACTGCGCAAAAATACAGCGATATAGGAGAATTTATGAGAGGTGCGTGAAAGCATAACGATATAAGGGAAGGTATGAGAGGTGCACGAAAACGCAGTGATATAAGGGAAGGTATAGGAGGTGCGCGAAAACAGGGCGATATAGAGGAAGGTATGAGAGGTGCACGAAGGCACAGCGATATAGGGGATGCTATGGGAGGTGCGCAAAAGCACAGCGATATAGGAGACGGTATGAGATGTGCATAAAAACATGGCGATATAGGGGCAGGTATGAGAGGTGCGCATAAACACGGCGATATAGGGGCAAGTATGAGAGGTGCGCGAAAACTTGGCGTTACAGGGGAATGCATCAGAGGTGCCAGAAAACACAGCGATGTAGTGGAAGACATGAGAGGTGCACGAAAACAGGGCAATATAATGGAAGGTATGGGATGTGCGCGAAAACAGGGCGATATAGGGGAAGGTATGAGAGGTGCGCGAAGGCACAGCGATATAGGGGATGCTATGGGAGGTGCGCGAATACACAGCGATATAGGGGACGTTATCAGATGTGCATAAAAACACGGCAATATAGGGAAAGTTATGAGAGGTGCACAAAAATACAGCAATACAGAGGAAGTTATGAGAGGTGCGTGAAAACACAGTGATATAAGCGGACGTATGAGAGGTACACGAAGACATAGCGATATAGGGGAAGGTATGGGAGCTCCTCGAAACAGGGCGATATAGGGAAAGGTATGATACGTGTGCGAAACACAGTAATATAGGGGATGGTATGGGAGATGCACGAAAACACAGTGATATAGGGGAAGACATGAGAGGTGCGTGAAAACAGAGCGATATAGGAGACGCTATTGGATGTGCGTGAAAACACAGTGATATAGGGGAAGATATGAGAGGTGTGCGAGAACACGGCGATATAGGTGAAATTATGAGAGGTGCGTGAAAACACGTTGATACAGGGAACTGTATCAGAAGTGTGAGAACACAGAGCGATATAGGGGAAGTAATGAGAGGAGCGGTAACACAGCGATATAGGTGAAGAAATGAGAGATGCGCGAAAACACGGCGATATAGGGGAAGATATGAGAGGTGCGCAAAAACGCAGCGATGTAGGCGAAGCCATGGGTGGTGCACGGGAAACAGGGTGATATAGGGGAATGTAAGAGAGGTGCGCGAAGGTGCAGCGATATAGGGGATACTATGGCAGTTGCGCGAATACACAGCAATATATGGGACGTTAAGAGATGTGCATGAAAATGCGGCGATATTGGGGAAGCCATGAGAGGTGAGCAAAAATACGGCGATATAGGAGAAATTATGAGAGGTGCGTGAAAACACAGCGATATGGGGGGGGTATGAGAGGTGCATAAAAACACAGCGATATAGGGGAAGGTATGGAAGATGCGCGAAAACAGGGCGATATAGGGGAAGGTATGAGATATGCGCGAAGGCACAGCAATATAAGGGATGCTATGGGAAGTGCGCGAATACACAGCGATATAGGGGACGCAATGAGATGTGCATGAAAACACGGCAATATAGGGGAAGGTATAAGAGCTGCACAAAAATACAGTGATATAGGAGAATTTATGAGAGGTGTGTGAAAACACAGCGAGATAAGGGAAGGTATGAGAGGTGCACGAAAACACAGCGATATTGGGGAAGGTATGGGAGGTGCGCGAAAACAGGGCGATATAGGGGAAGTTATGAGAGGTGTGCGAAGGCACAGCGATATAGGGGATGCTATGAGAGGTGCGCGAAAACACCGTGATATAGGGGAAGACATGAGAGGTGCGCAAAAACAGGGCAATATACTGGAACCTATGGGATGTGCGCGAAACCATGACGATACAGGGGAATGTATCAGAGGGGCGAGAAAACACAGCGATATAGGGGACGCTATGGGACATGTGCAAAAAAACAGTGATATAGGGGAAGGTATGAGAGGTGTGCGAAAACAGGGCGATATAGGTGAAATTATCAGAGGTGCGCGAAAACACGTTGATACAGGGAACTGTATCAGAAGTGCGAGAACACAGAGTGATATAGGGGAAGTAATGAGAGGAGCGGAAACACAGCGATATAGGTGAAGACATGAGAGGTGCGCGAAAACACGGCGATATAGGGGAAGCTATGACAGGTAAGCAATAACACAGTGATAAAGGTGAAGTTATGGATGTGCGCAAAAACAGGGCGATATAGGGGAAAGTATGAGAGGTGCACAAAAACACAGCGATGTAGGCGAAGCCATGGGAGGTGCGTGGTAAAAAGAGCGATATAGGGGAATGTATGAGCGGTGCGCGAAGGCACAGCGATATAGGGGATGCCATGGGAGGTGTGCGAAAACAGAACGACATAGGGGAAGGTATGAGAGGTGCGCTAAGGCACAGCGATATAGGGGATGCTATGGCAGGTGCGCGAAAACACAGCGATATATGGGACGTTAAGAGATGTGCGTGAAAACACGGCGATATTGGGGAAGCCATGAGAGGTGCGCAAAAATACGGCGATAAGGAGAAATTATGAGCGGTGCGTGAAAACACAGCGATATAGGGGGAGGTATGGAAGGTGCGCGAAAACAGGGCGATATAGGGGAAGGTATGAGAGGTGCGCGGAGGCACAGCAATATAAGGGATGCTATGGGAGGTGCGCGAATACAAAGCGATATAGGGACATTATGAGATGTGCATGAAAACACGGCGATATTGGGGAAGCCATGAGAGGTGTGCGAAAATACAGCGATATAGGGGACGGTATGGGAGGTGTGCGAAAGCAGGGCGACATACGGGAAGGTATGAGATGTGCGCGAAGGCACAGCAATATTGGGGATGCTATGGGAGGTGCGCGAATACACAGCGATATAGGGGACGTTATGAGATGTGGATGAAAACACGGCAATATAGGGGAAGGTATAAGAACTGCGCAAAAATACAGCGATATAGGAGAATTTATGAGAGGTGCGTGAAAACATAACGATATAAGGGAAGGTATGAGAGGTGCACGAAAACGCAGTAATATAAGGGAAGGTATAGGAGGTGCGCGAAAACAGGGCGATATAGAGGAAGGTATGAGAGGTGCGCGAAGGCACAGCAATATAAGGGATGCTATGGGAGGTGCGCGAATACAAAGCGATATAGGGACATTATGAGATGTGCATGAAAACACGGCGATATTGGGGACGGTATGGGAGGTGTGCGAAAGCAGGGCGACATACGGGAAGGTATGAGATGTGCGCGAAGGCACAGCAATATAAGGGATGCTATGGGAGGTGCGCGAATACACAGCGATATAGGGGACGTTATGAGATGTGGATGAAAACACGGCAATATAGGGGAAGGTATAAGAACTGCGCAAAAATACAGCGATATAGGAGAATTTATGAGAGGTGCGTGAAAGCATAACGATATAAGGGAAGGTATGAGAGGTGCACGAAAACGCAGTGATATAAGGGAAGGTATAGGAGGTGCGCGAAAACAGGGCGATATAGAGGAAGGTATGAGAGGTGCACGAAGGCACAGCGATATAGGGGATGCTATGGGAGGTGCGCAAAAGCACAGCGATATAGGAGACGGTATGAGATGTGCATAAAAACATGGCGATATAGGGGCAGGTATGAGAGGTGCGCATAAACACGGCGATATAGGGGCAAGTATGAGAGGTGCGCGAAAACTTGGCGTTACAGGGGAATGCATCAGAGGTGCCAGAAAACACAGCGATGTAGTGGAAGACATGAGAGGTGCACGAAAACAGGGCAATATAATGGAAGGTATGGGATGTGCGCGAAAACAGGGCGATATAGGGGAAGGTATGAGAGGTGCGCGAAGGCACAGCGATATAGGGGATGCTATGGGAGGTGCGCGAATACACAGCGATATAGGGGACGTTATCAGATGTGCATAAAAACACGGCAATATAGGGAAAGTTATGAGAGGTGCACAAAAATACAGCAATACAGAGGAAGTTATGAGAGGTGCGTGAAAACACAGTGATATAAGCGGACGTATGAGAGGTACACGAAGACATAGCGATATAGGGGAAGGTATGGGAGCTCCTCGAAACAGGGCGATATAGGGAAAGGTATGATACGTGTGCGAAACACAGTAATATAGGGGATGGTATGGGAGATGCACGAAAACACAGTGATATAGGGGAAGACATGAGAGGTGCGTGAAAACAGAGCGATATAGGAGACGCTATTGGATGTGCGCGAAAATACAGTGATATAGGGGAAGATATGAGAGGTTTGCAAGAACACGGCGATATAGGTGAAATTATGAGAGGTGCGCGAAAACACGTTGATACAGGGAACTGTATCAGAAGTGCGAGAACACAGAGCAATATAGGGGAAGTAATGAGAGTTGCGCGAAAACACAGCGATATAGGGGAAGGTATGAGAGGTGCGCAAAAATGCAGCGATGTAGGCGAAGCCATGGGAGGTGCACGAGAAACAGGGCGATATAGGGGAAGGTATGAGAGGTGCGCGAAGGCGCAGCGATATAGGGGATGCTATGGCAGTTGCGCGAATACACAGCGATATATGGGACGTTAAGAGATGTGCATGAAAATGCGGCGATATTGGGGAAGCCATGAGAGGTGAGCAAAAATACGGTGATATAGGGGAAGGTATGGAAGGTGCGCGAAAACAGGGCGATATAGGGGAAGGTATGAGATGTGCGCGAAGGCACAGCAATATAAGGGATGCTATGGGAAGTGCGCGAATACATAGCGATATAGGGGACGGTATTACATGTGCATGAAAAGACGGCAATATAGGGGAAGGTATAAGAGCTGCACAAAAGTACAGTGATATAGGAGAAGTTATGAGAGGTGCGTGAAAACACAGCGAGATAAGGGAAGGTATGACAGGTGCACGAAAACACAGCGATATTGGGGAAGGTATGGGAGGTGAGCGAAAACAGGGCGATATAGGGGAAGTTATGAGAGGTGCACGAAGGCACAGCGATATAGGGGATGCTATGGGAGGTGCGCAAAAACACAGCGATATAGGAGTCGGTATGAGATGTGCATAAAAACATGGCGATATAGGGGCAGGTATGACAGGTTCGCGTAAACACGGCGATATAGGGGAAAGTATGAGAGGTGCGCGAAAACTTGGTGTTACAGGGGAATGAATCGGATGTGCCAGAAAACACAGCGATGTAGTGGAAGACATGAGAGGTGCATGAAAATAGGACAATATAATGGAAGGTATGGGATGTGCGCGAAAACAGGGCGATATAGGGGAAGGGTGGAGAGGTGCGCGAAGGCACAGCGATATAGGGGATGCTATGGGAGGTGCGCGAATACACAGTGATATAGGGGACGTTATGAGATGTGCATAAAACCACGGCAATATAGGGGAAGGTATGAGAGGTGCGCAAAAATACAGCAATACAGGGGAAGTTATGAGAGGTGCATGAAAACACAGCGATATAAGGGGACGTATGAGAGGTACACGAAGACACAGCGATATAGGGGAAGGTATGGGAGCTGCTCGAAAACAGGGCGATATAGGGAAAGGTATGATACATGTGCGAAACACAGCAATATAGGGGATGGTATGGGAGATGCACGAAAACACAGTGATATAGGGGAAGACATGAGAGGTGCGCGAAAACTGAGCGATATAGGGGACGCTATTGGATGTGCGCGAAAACACAGTGATATAGGGGAAGATATGAGAGCTGTGCGAGAACACGGCGATATAGGTGAAATTATGAGAGGTGCGTGAAAACACAGCGATATAGGGGACGGTATGAGATGTGCATGAATACACAGCGATATTGGGGAAGCCATGAGATTTGCGTGAAAACACAGCGATATAGGGGGAGGTATGGAAGGTGCGCGAAAACTGGGCGATATAGGGGAAGGTATGGGAGGTGCGCAAAGGCACAGCAATATAAGGGATGCTATGGGAGGTGCGCGAATGCAAAGCGATATAGGGAAATTATGAGATGTGCATGAAAACACGGCGATATTGGGGAATCCATGAGAGGTGCACAAAAATACAGCAATGCAGGGGAAGTTATGAGAAGTGCGTGAAAACACAGTGATATAAGCGGACGTATGAGAGGTACACGAAGACACAGCGATATAGGGGAAGGTATGGGAGCTCCTCGAAGCGGGGCGATATAGAGAAAGGTATGATACGTGTGCGAAAGACAGCAATATAGGGGATGGTATGGGAGATGCACGAAAACACAGTGATATAGGGGAATACATGAGAGGTGCGTGAAAACAGAGCGATATAGGGGACGCTATTGGATGTGCGCGAAAATACAGTGATATAGGGGAAGATATGAGAGGTGTGCAAGAACATGGCGATATAGGTGAAATTATGAGAGGTGCGCGAAAACACGTTGATACAGGGAACTGTATCAGAAGTGCGAGAACACAGAGCAATATAGGGGAAGTAATGAGAGTTGCGCGAAAACACAGCGATATAGGGGAAGGTATGAGAGGTGCGCAAAAACGCAGCGATGTAGGCGAAGCCATGGGAGGTGCACGGGAAAAAGGGCGATATAGGGGAAGGTATGAGAGGTGAGTGAAGGCGCAGCGATATAGGGGATGCTATGGCAGTTGCGCGAATACACAGCGATAAATGGGACGTTAAGAGATGTGCATGAAAATGCGGCGATATTGGGGAAGCCATGAGAGGTGAGCAAAAATACGGCGATATAGGGGAAGGTATGGAAGGTGCGCGAAAACAGGGCGATATAGGGGAAGGTATGAGATGTGCGCGAAGGCACAGCAATATAAGGGATGCTATGGGAAGTGCGCGAATACACAGCGATATAGGGGACGCTGTGAGATGTGCATGAAAAGACGGCAATATAGGGGAAGGTATAAGAGCTGCACAAAAATGCAGTGATATAGGAGAAGTTATGAGAGGAGCGTGAAAACACAGCGAGATAAGGGAAGGTATGACAGGTGCACGAAAACACAGCGATATTGGGGAAGGTATGGGAGGTGAGCGAAAACAGGGCGATATAGGGGAAGTTATGAGAGGTGTGCGAAGGCACAGCGATATAGGGGATGCTTGAGCGGTGCGCGAAAACACCGTGATATAGGGGAAGACATGAGAGGTGTGAAAAAACAGGGCAATATACTGGAACCTATGGGATGTGCGCGAAACCACGACGATACAGGGGAATGTATCAGAGGGGCGAGAAAACACAGCGATATAGGGGACGCTATGGGACATGCGCAAAAAAACAGTGATATAGGGGAAGATATGAGAGGTGTACGAGAACAGGACGATATAGGTGAAATTATGAGAGGTGCGCGAAAACACGTTGATACAGGGAACTGTATCAGAAGTGCGAGAACACAGAGTGATATAGGGGAAGTAATGAGAGGTGCAGAAACACAGCGATATAGGTGAAGACATGAGAGGTGCGCGAAAACACGGCGATATAGGGGAAGCTATGAGAGGTAAGCAATAACACAGTGATAAAGGTGAAGTTATGGGATGTGCGCAAAAACAGGGCGATATAGGGGAAGGTATGAGAGGTGCACAAAAACACAGCGATGTAGGCGAAGCCATGGGAGGTGCGTGGTAAACAGAGTGATATAGGGGAATGTATGAGCGGTGCGCGAAGGCACAGCGATATAGGGGATGCCATGGGAGGTGTGCGATAACAGGACGACATAGGGGAAGGTATGAGAGGTGCGCTAAGGCACAGCGATATAGGGGATGCTATGGCAGGTGCGCGAAAACACAGCGATATATGGGACGTTAAGAGATGTGCGTGAAAACACGGCGATATTGGGGAAGCCATGAGAGGTGCGCAAAAATACGGCGATAAGGAGAAATTATGAGCGGTGCGTGAAAACACAGCGATATAGGGGGAGGTATAGAAGGTGCGCGAAAACAGGGCGATATAGGGGAAGGTATGAGAGGTGCGCGGAGGCACAGCAATATAAGGGATGCTATGGGAGGTGCACGAATACAAAGCGATATAGGGACATTATGAGATGTGCATGAAAACACGGCGATATTGGGGAAGCCATGAGAGGTGTGTGAAAATACAGCGATATAGGGGACGGTATGGGAGGTGTGCGAAAGCAGGGCGACATACGGGAAGGTATGAGATGTGCGCGAAGGCACAGCAATAAAAGGGATGCTATGGGAGGTGCGCGAATGCACAGCGATATAGGGACATTATGAGATGTGCATGAAAACACGGCGATATTGGGGACGGTATGGGAGGTGTGCGAAAGCAGGGCGACATACGGGAAGGTATGAGATGTGCGCGAAGGCACAGCAATATAAGGGATGCTATGGGAGGTGCGCGAATACACAGCGATATAGGGGACGTTATGAGATGTGGCTGAAAACACGGCAATATAGGGGAAGGTATAAGAACTGCGCAAAAATACAGCGATATAGGAGAATTTATGAGAGGTGCGTGAAAACATAACGATATAAGGGAAGGTATGAGAGGTGCACGAAAACGCAGTGATATAAGGGAAGGTATAGGAGGTGCGCGAAAACAGGGCGATTTCGAGGAAGGTATGAGAGGTGCACGAAGGCACAGCGATATAGGGGATGCTATGGGAGGTGCGCAAAAACACAGCGATATAGGAGACGGTATGAGATGTGCATAAAAACATGGCGATATAGGGGCAGGTATGAGAGGTGCGCGTAAACACGGCGATATAGGGGAAAGTATGAGAGGTGCGCGAAAACTTGGCGTTACAGGGGAATGCATCAGAGGTGCCAGAAAACACAGCGATGTAGTGGAAGACATGAGAGGTGCGCGAAAACAGGGCAATATAATGGAAGGTATGGGATGTGCGCGAAAACAGGACGATATAGGGGAAGGTATGAGAGGTGCGCGAAGGCACAGCGATATAGGGGATGCTATGGGAGGTGCGCGAATACACAGCGATATAGGGGACGTTATCAGATGTGCTTAAAAACACGGCAATATAGGGGAAGTTATGAGAGGTGCACAAAAATACAACAATACAGGGGAAGTTATGAGAGGTGCGTGAAAACCCAGTGATATAAGCGGACGTATGAGAGGTACACGAAGACACAGCGATATAGGGGAAGGTATGGGAGCTCCTCGAAACAGGGCGATATAGGGAAAGGTATGATACGTGTGCGAAACACAGCAATATAGGGGATTGTATGGGAGATGCACGAAAACACAGTGATATAGGGGAAGACATGAGAGGTGCATGAAAACAGAGCGATATAGGGGACGCTATTGGATGTGCGCGAAAATACAGTGATATAGGGGAAGATATGAGAGGTTTGCAAGAACACGGCGATATAGGTGAAATTATGAGAGGTGCGCGAAAACACGTTGATACAGGGAACTGTATCAGAAGTGCGAGAACACAGAGCAATATAGGGGAAGTAATGAGAGTTGCGCGAAAACACAGCGATATAGGGGAAGGTATGAGAGGTGCGCAAAAATGCAGCGATGTAGGCGAAGCCATGGGAGGTGCACGAGAAACAGGGCGATATAGGGGAAGGTATGAGAGGTGCGCGAAGGCGCAGCGATATAGGGGATGCTATGGCAGTTGCGCGAATACACAGCGATATATGGGACGTTAAAAGATGTGCATGAAAATGCGGCGATATTGGGGAAGCCATGAGAGGTGAGCAAAAATACGGCGATATAGGGGAAGGTATGGAAGGTGCGCGAAAACAGGGCGATATAGGGGAAGGTATGAGATGTGCGCGAAGGCACAGCAATATAAGGGATGCTATGGGAAGTGCGCGAATACATAGCGATATAGGGGACGCTATTAGATGTGCATGAAAAGACGGCAATATAGGGGAAGGTATAAGAGCTGCACAAAAATACAGTGATATAGGAGAAGTTATGAGAGGTGCGTGAAAACACAGCGAGATAAGGGAAGGTATGACAGGTGCACGAAAACACAGCGATATTGGGGAAGGTATGGGAGGTGAGCGAAAACAGGGCGATATAGGGGAAGTTATGAGAGGTGTGCGAAGGCACAGCGATATAGGGGATGCTTGAGCGGTGCGCAAAAACACCGTGATATAGGGGAAGACATGAGAGGTGTGAAAAAACAGGGCAATATACTGGAACCTATGGGATGTGCGCGAAACCACGACGATACAGGGGAATGTATCAGAGGGGCGAGAAAACACAGCGATATAGGGGACGCTATGGGACATGCGCAAAAAAACAGTGATATAGGGGAAGATATGAGAGGTGTGCGAGAACAGGACGATATAGGTGAAATTATGAGAGGTGCGCGAAAACACGTTGATACAGGGAACTGTATCAGAAGTGCGAGAACACAGAGTGATATAGGGGAAGTAATGAGAGGTGCAGAAACACAGCGATATAGGTGAAGACATGAGAGGTGCGCGAAAACACGGCGATATAGGGGAAGCTATGAGAGGTAAGCAGTAACACAGTGATAAAGGTGAAGTTATGGGATGTGCGCAAAAACAGGGCGATATAGGGGAAGGTATGAGAGGTGCACAAAAACACAGCGATGTAGGCGAAGCCATGGGAGGTGCGTGGTAAACAGAGTGATATAGGGGAATGTATGAGCAGTGCGCTAAGGCACAGCGATATAGGGGATGCTATGGCAGGTGCGCGAAAACACAGCGATATATGGGACGTTAAGAGATGTGCGTGAAAACACGGCGATATTGGGGAAGCCATGAGAGGTGCGCAAAAATACGGCGATAAGGAGAAATTATGAGCGGTGCGTGAAAACACAGCGATATAGGGGGAGGTATGGAAGGTGCGCGAAAACAGGGCGATATAGGGGAAGGTATGAGAGGTGCGCGGAGGCACAGCAATATAAGGGATGCTATGGGAGGTGCACGAATACAAAGCGATATAGGGACATTATGAGATGTGCATGAAAACACGGCGATATTGGGGAAGCCATGAGAGGTGTGCGAAAATACAGCGATATAGGGGACGGTATGGGAGGTGTGCGAAAGCAGGGCGACATACGGGAAGGTATGAGATGTGCGCGAAGGCACAGCAATAAAAGGGATGCTATGGGAGGTGCGCGAATACACAGCGATATAGGGACATTATGAGATGTGCATGAAAACACGGCGATATTGGGGACGGTATGGGAGGTGTGCGAAAGCAGGGCGACATACGGGAAGGTATGAGATGTGCGCGAAGGCACAGCAATATAAGGGATGCTATGGGAGGTGCGCGAATACACAGCGATATAGGGGACGTTATGAGATGTGGCTGAAAACACGGCAATATAGGGGAAGGTATAAGAACTGCGCAAAAATACAGCGATATAGGAGAATTTATGAGAGGTGCGTGAAAACATAACGATATAAGGGAAGGTATGAGAGGTGCACGAAAACGCAGTGATATAAGGGAAGGTATAGGAGGTGCGCGAAAACAGGGCGATTTCGAGGAAGGTATGAGAGGTGCACGAAGGCACAGCGATATAGGGGATGCTATGGGAGGTGCGCAAAAACACAGCGATATAGGAGACGGTATGAGATGTGCATAAAAACATGGCGATATAGGGGCAGGTATGAGAGGTGCGCGTAAACACGGCGATATAGGGGAAAGTATGAGAGGTGCGCGAAAACTTGGCGTTACAGGGGAATGCATCAGAGGTGCCAGAAAACACAGCGATGTAGTGGAAGACATGAGAGGTGCGCGAAAACAGGGCAATATAATGGAAGGTATGGGATGTGCGCGAAAACAGGACGATATAGGGGAAGGTATGAGAGGTGCGCGAAGGCACAGCGATATAGGGGATGCTATGGGAGGTGCGCGAATACACAGCGATATAGGGGACGTTATCAGATGTGCTTAAAAACACGGCAATATAGGGGAAGTTATGAGAGGTGCACAAAAATACAACAATACAGGGGAAGTTATGAGAGGTGCGTGAAAACCCAGTGATATAAGCGGACGTATGAGAGGTACACGAAGACACAGCGATATAGGGGAAGGTATGGGAGCTCCTCGAAACAGGGCGATATAGGGAAAGGTATGATACGTGTGCGAAACACAGCAATATAGGGGATTGTATGGGAGATGCACGAAAACACAGTGATATAGGGGAAGACATGAGAGGTGCATGAAAACAGAGCGATATAGGGGACGCTATTGGATGTGCGCGAAAATACAGTGATATAGGGGAAGATATGAGAGGTTTGCAAGAACACGGCGATATAGGTGAAATTATGAGAGGTGCGCGAAAACACGTTGATACAGGGAACTGTATCAGAAGTGCGAGAACACAGAGCAATATAGGGGAAGTAATGAGAGTTGCGCGAAAACACAGCGATATAGGGGAAGGTATGAGAGGTGCGCAAAAATGCAGCGATGTAGGCGAAGCCATGGGAGGTGCACGAGAAACAGGGCGATATAGGGGAAGGTATGAGAGGTGCGCGAAGGCGCAGCGATATAGGGGATGCTATGGCAGTTGCGCGAATACACAGCGATATATGGGACGTTAAAAGATGTGCATGAAAATGCGGCGATATTGGGGAAGCCATGAGAGGTGAGCAAAAATACGGCGATATAGGGGAAGGTATGGAAGGTGCGCGAAAACAGGGCGATATAGGGGAAGGTATGAGATGTGCGCGAAGGCACAGCAATATAAGGGATGCTATGGGAAGTGCGCGAATACATAGCGATATAGGGGACGCTATTAGATGTGCATGAAAAGACGGCAATATAGGGGAAGGTATAAGAGCTGCACAAAAATACAGTGATATAGGAGAAGTTATGAGAGGTGCGTGAAAACACAGCGAGATAAGGGAAGGTATGACAGGTGCACGAAAACACAGCGATATTGGGGAAGGTATGGGAGGTGAGCGAAAACAGGGCGATATAGGGGAAGTTATGAGAGGTGTGCGAAGGCACAGCGATATAGGGGATGCTTGAGCGGTGCGCAAAAACACCGTGATATAGGGGAAGACATGAGAGGTGTGAAAAAACAGGGCAATATACTGGAACCTATGGGATGTGCGCGAAACCACGACGATACAGGGGAATGTATCAGAGGGGCGAGAAAACACAGCGATATAGGGGACGCTATGGGACATGCGCAAAAAAACAGTGATATAGGGGAAGATATGAGAGGTGTGCGAGAACAGGACGATATAGGTGAAATTATGAGAGGTGCGCGAAAACACGTTGATACAGGGAACTGTATCAGAAGTGCGAGAACACAGAGTGATATAGGGGAAGTAATGAGAGGTGCAGAAACACAGCGATATAGGTGAAGACATGAGAGGTGCGCGAAAACACGGCGATATAGGGGAAGCTATGAGAGGTAAGCAGTAACACAGTGATAAAGGTGAAGTTATGGGATGTGCGCAAAAACAGGGCGATATAGGGGAAGGTATGAGAGGTGCACAAAAACACAGCGATGTAACAGCGCGATATAGGGAAAGGTATGAGTGTTCGCAAGGCACAGCGATATAGGGGATGCTATGGGATGTGCGTGAATACACAGAGATATAGGGGACGTGATGAGATGTGCATGAAAACGCAGTGATATTAGGGAAGGTATGAGAGGTGCACAAAAACACAGCGATATAGGAGAAGTTATGAGAGGTGTGCGAAAACACAGCGATATAGGGGAAGGTATGAAAGGTGCACGAAAACGCAGTGATATAAGGGAAGGTATAGGAGATGCGCGAAAACAGGGCGAAATAGGGGAAGGTATGAGAGGTGCACGAAGGCACAGCGATATAGGGGACGCTATGGGAGGTGCGCAAAAAAACAGTGATATAGGGGAAGATATGAAAGGTGTGCGAGAACAGGACGATATAGGTGAAATTATGAGAGGTGCGCGAAAACACGTTGATACAGGGAACTGTATCAGAAGTGCGAGAACACAGAGTGATATAGGGGAAGTAATGAGAGGTGCAGAAACACAGCGATATAGGTGAAGACATGAGAGGTGCGCGAAAACACGGTGATATAGGGGAAGCTATGAGAGGTAAGCAGTAACACAGTGATAAAGGTGAAGTTATGGGATGTGCGCAAAAACAGGGCGATATAGGGGAAGGTATGAGAGGTGCACAAAAACACAGCGATGTAACAGCGCGATATAGGGAAAGGTATGAGTGTTCGCAAGGCACAGCGATATAGGGGATGCTATGGGATGTGCGTGAATACACAGAGATATAGGGGACGTGATGAGATGTGCATGAAAACGCAGTGATATTAGGGAAGGTATGAGAGGTGCACAAAAACACAGCGATATAGGAGAAGTTATGAGAGGTGTGCGAAAACACAGCGATATAGGGGAAGGTATGAAAGGTGCACGAAAACGCAGTGATATAAGGGAAGGTATAGGAGATGCGCGAAAACAGGGCGATATAGGGGAAGGTATGAGAGGTGCACGAAGGCACAGCGATATAGGGGATGCTATGGGAGGTGCGCAAAAACACACCGATATAGGAGACGGTATGAGATGTGCATAAAAACATGGCGATATAGGGGCAGGTATGAGAGGTGCGCGTAAACACGGCGATATAGGGGAAAGTATGAGAGGTGCGCGAAAACTTGATGTTACAGGGGAATGAATCAGAGGTGCCAGAAAACACAGCGATGTAGTGGAAGACATGAGAGGTGCGTGAAAATAGGGCAATATAATGGAAGGTATGGGAGCTGCTCGAAAACAGGGCGATATAGGGAAAAGTATGATACGTGTGCGAAACACAGCAATATAGGGGATGGTATGGGAGATGCACGAAAACACAGTGATATAGGGGAAGACATGAGAGGTGCGTGAAAACTGAGTGATATAGGGGACGCTATTGGATGTGCGCGAAAACACAGTGATATAGGGGAAGATATGAGAGGTGTGCGAGAACACGGCGATATAGGTGAAATTATGAGAGGTGCGTGAAAACACAGCCATATAGGGGACGGTATGAGATGTGCATGAATACACAGCGATATTGGGGAAGCCATGAGAGGTGCCTGAAAACAGAGCGATATAGGGGAAGGTATGTATGAAAAGGTGTGCAAAAACACAGCGATATAGGATTAGTTAAGAGAGGTGCGTGAAAACACAGCAATATAGGGGACGTTATGAGATGTGCATGAAAACACATCAATATAGGGAAAGGTATGAGATGTGCGCAAAAATACATCTATATAGGGGAAGGTATGAGAGGTGCGCGAAAACAGGACGATAGAGGGGAGGTTATAAGAGGTGCGTGAAAACACGGTGATATTGGGGAAGGTATGAGAGATGTGCAAAAACACAGCGGTATACGGGAATGCATGAGAGGTGCAATAAAACAGCGATATAGGTGAAGGAATGGGAGGTGCGCGAAAACAGAGCGATATTTGGGAAGGTATGAGAGGTGCGCGAAAGCACAGCGATATAAGGGAAGCTATGGGAGGTGCGCGAATATACAGCGATATAGAGAACGTTATGAGATGTGCATAACAACACGGCGATATAGGGGAAACTATGAGAGGTGAGCAATAACACAGCGATAAAGGGGGAGGTATGAGAGGTGCGCGAAAACAGGGCAATATAATGGAAGGTATGGGATGTGCGCAAAAACAGGGCGATACAGGGGAAGGTATGAGAGGTGCGCGAATACACAGCGATATAGGGGACGTTATCAGATGTGCATAAAAACACGGCAATATAGGGGAAGTTATGAGAGGTGCGCAAAAATACAGCAATACAGGGGAAGTTATGAGAGGTGCATGAAAACACAGCGATATAAGGGGACGTATGAGAGGTACACGAAGACACAGCGATATAGGGGAAGGTATGGGAGCTGCTCGAAAACAGGGCGATATAGGGAAAGGTATGATACATGTGCGAAACACAGCAATATAGGGGATGGTATGGGAGATGCACGAAAACACAGTGATATAGGGGAAGACGTGAGAGGTGCGTGAAAACAGAGCGATATGGGGACGCTATTGGATGTGCGCGAAAATACAGTGATATAGGGGAAGATATGAGAGGTGTGCGAGAACACGGCGATATAGGTGAAATTATGAGAGGTACGCGAAAACACGTTGATACAGGGAACTGTATCAGAAGTGCGAGAACACAGAGCAATATAGGGAAGTAATGAGAGTTACACGAAAACACAGCGATATAGGGGAAGGTATGAGAGGTGCGCAAAAACGCAGCGATGTAGGGGAAGCCACGGGAGGTGCACGGGAAACAGGGCGATATAGGGGAATGTATGAGAGGTGCGCGAAGGTGCAGCGATATAGGGGATGCTATGGCATTGCGCGAATACACAGCGATATATGGGACGTTAAGAGATGTGCATGAAAATGCGGCGATATTGGGGAAGCCATGAGAGGTGAGCAAAAATACGGCGATATAGGAGAAATTATGAGAGGTGCGTGAAAACACGGCGATATAGGGGGAGGTATGAGAGGTGCATGAAAACACAGCGATATAGGGGAAGGTATGGAAGTTGCGCGAAAACAGGGCGATATAGGGGAAGGTATGAGATGTGCGCGAAGGCACAGCAATATAAGGGATGCTATGGGAAGTGCGCGAATACACAGCGATATAGGGGACGCTATGAGATGTGCATGAAAAGACGGCAATATAGGGGAAGGTATAAGAGCTGCACAAAAATACAGTGATATAGGAGAAGTTATGAAAGGTGCGTGAAAACACAGCGAGATAAGGGAAGGTATGAGAGGTGGACGAAAACACAGTGATATTGGGGAAGGTAAAGGAGGTGAGCGAAAGCAGGGCGATATAGGGGAAGTTATGAGAGGTGTGCGAAGGCACAGCGATATAGGGGATGCTATGAGAGGTGCGCAAAAACACCGTGATATAGGGGAAGACATGAGAGGTGCGCAAAAACAGGGCAATATACTGGAACCTATGGGATGTGCGCGAAACCATGACGATACAGGGGAATGTATCAGAGGGGCGAGAAAACACAGCGATATAGGGGACGCTATGGGACATGCGCAAAAAAACAGTGATATAGGGAAGATATGAGAGGTGTGCGAGAACAGGACGATATAGGTGAAATTATGAGAGGTGCGCGAAAACACGTTGATACAGGGAACTGTATCAGAAGTGCGAGAACACAGAGTGATATAGGGGAAGTAATGAGAGGTGCAGAAACACAGCGATGCAGGTGAAGACATGAGAGGTGCGCGAAAACACGGCGATATAGGGGAAGCTATGAGAGGTAAGCAATAACACAGTGATAAAGGTGAAGTTATGGGATGTGCGCAAAAACAGGGCGATATAGGGGAAGGTATCAGAGGTGCACAAAAGCACAGCGATGTAGGCGAAGCCATGGGAGGTGCGTGGTAAACAGGGCGATATAGGGGAAGGTATGAGCGGTGCGCGAAGGCACAGCGATATAGGGGATGCCATCGGAGGTGTGCGAAAGCAGGACGACATAGGGGAAGGTATAAGAGGTGCGCTAAGGCACAGCGATATAGGGGATGCTATGGCAGGTGCGCGAATACACAGCGATATATGGGACGTTAAGAGATGTGCATGAAAACACGGCGAAATTGGGGAAGCCATGAGAGGTGCGCAAAAATACGGCGATAAAGAGAAATTATGAGAGGAGCGTGAAAACACAGCATAGGGGGAGGAATGGATGGTGCGCGAAAACAGGGCGATATAGGGGAAGGTATGAGAGGTGCGCGAAGGCACAGCAACATAAGGGATGCTATGGGAGGTGCGCAAATACACAGCGATATAGGGGACGTTATGAGATGTGCATGAAAACACGGCAATATTGGGGAAGCCATGAGAGGTGTGCGAAAATACAGCGATATAGGGGACGGTATGGGAGGTGTGCGAAAACAGGGCGACATAGGGGAAGTTATGAGATGTACACGAAGGCACAGCAATATAAGGGATGTTATGGGAGGTGCGCGAATGCACAGCGATATAGGGGACATTATGAGATGTGCATGAGAACACGGCAATATAGGGGAATGTATAAGAACTGCGCAAAAATACAGCGATATAGGAGAATTTATGACAGGTGCGTGAAAACATAATGATATAAGGGAAGGTATGAGAGGTGCAGAAAAACACAGCGATATAGGGGACGTGATGAGATGTGCATGAAAACGAAGATATATTGGGGAAGGGATCAGAGGTGCACAAAAACACAGCGATATAGGAGAAGTTATGAAAGGTGTGTGAAAACAGCGATATAGGCGGAGGTATGAGAGGTGCATGAAAACACAGTGATATTGGGGAAGGTATGGGAGGTGCGCGAAAACAGGGCGCTATAGGGGAAGTTATGAGAGGTGCGCGAAGGCACAGCGATATAGGGTATGCTATGAGAGGTGTGCGAAAACACCGTGATATAGGGGAAGACATGAGAGGTGCGCAAAAACTGGGCAATATAGTGGAACCTATGGGATGTGCGCCAAACCACGGCGAAACAGGGGAATGTATCAGAGGTGCGAGAAAACACAGCGATATAGGGGAATTAATGATAGGAGCGAAAACATAGCGATATAGGTGAAGACATGCGAGGTGCGCGAAAACACGGCGATGTAGGGTAAGCTATGAGAGGTGAGCAATAACACAGTGATCAAGGTGAAGCTATGG
>NW_027274997.1:0-72354 GCF_030028105.1 Mobula birostris
AGGTGCGTGAAAACACAGCGATATAGTGGAAGGTATGAGAGGTAAACGAAAACACAGCAATATATGGGAAGCTATGGGAGGTGCATGAAACAGAGCGATACAGGGGAAGGTATCAGAGGTGTGAGAAAACACAGCAATATTGGGGAAGCTATGAGAGGTGTGTGAAAACACGGCGATATAGGAGAAGGTATGAGAGGTGTGAGAAAACACAGCCAGATAGGGGAAGCTATGGGAGGTGAGTGAAAACACGGCGATATAGGAGAAGGTATGAGAGGTGCGCGGAAACATAGCGATGTAGGGGAAGTTATGCGAGGTGTGCCAGAACATGGCGATATATGGGAAGCTATGAAAGGTGCGCAAAAACACAGCGATTTGAGGGAATCTATAAGAGGTGCGCAAAAACACTGCGAAAAATGGGAAGGTATGGGAGGTCCGTGAAAACAGGGCAATATAGAGGAAGTAATGAGAGGTGCACGAGAGCACAGCGACATAGGGGAAGCTATGGGAGGTGCGCTAAAACACGGCGATATAGGGGAAGCGATGAGAGGTGCCCGAAAATGCAGCGATATAGGGAACAATATGAGAGGTGCTTGAAAACACAGTGATATAGGGGTAGTTATGCGTGGTGCGTGAAAGCACAGTGAAAAAGAGGAAGCTGTAGGAGGTGCACGAAAACACGGCGATATAGGGGAAGGTATGAGAGGTGCGCGAAAACACAGCGATATGGGGAATCTATGAGAGGTGCCTGAAAACACAACGATTTATGAGAAGTTTTGAGAGGTGCACGAAAACAAAGCAATTTAGGGGAAGCTGTGTGATGTGTGCGAAAACAGCGATCTAGTGGAAGCTATGGGAGGTGCGCAAAGACACGGTGATATAGGGGATGGTATGAGAGGTGTACGAAAACACAGCGATATAGGGGACGGTATGAGAGGTGCGTGAAAACACAGTGGTATATGGGTAGGTATATGGGGTGCATGAAAACACTGTGACATAGGGGAAGCTATCAGAGGGGCGTGAAAGTATAGCGCTGTAGGGGATGCTATGGGAGGTGCATGAAAACTCAGCGATATAGGCAAAGTTATGAGAGGTGCGCGAACAACACATCGATATAGGGGGCAGCTACAGAGGTGCGTGAAAACACAGCGATATAGTGGAAGGTATGAGAGGTAAACGAAAACACAGCAATATATGGGAAGCTATCGGAGGTGCATGAAAACAGAGCGATACAGGGGAAGGTATCAGAGGTGTGAGAAAACACAGCAATATAGGGGAAGCTATAAGAGGTGTGTGAAAACACGGCAATATAGGAGAAGGTATGAGAGGTGTGAGAAAACACAGCAATATAGGGGAAGCTATGGGAGGTGAGTGAAAACACGGCGATATAGGAGAAGGTAATGAGAGGTGCGCGAAAACACAGCGATATATGGGAAGCTATGGGGTGCACGAAAACAGAGCGAGAAAGGGGAAGGTATGATAGGTGTGACAAAACACAGCAATATAGGGGAAGCTATGGGAGGTGCGAGAAAGCACGGCGATATAGGAGAAGGTATGAGAGGTGCGCGGAAACATAGCAATGTAGGGGAAGTTATGCAAGGTATGCCAGAACATGGCGATATTGGGGAAGCTATGAGAGGTGCGCCAAAACACAGCGATTTGAGGGAATCTATAAGAGGTGCGCGAAAACGCGGCGAAAAATGGGAAGGTATGGGAGGTCCGTGAAAACAGGGCGATATAGAGGAAGTCATGAGAGGTGCACGAGAACACAGCGACATAGGGGAAACTATAGGAGATGCGTGAAAACTGAGCAATATACGGGAAGTTATGAGAGCTGCTTGATGACACAGCGATATAGGAGAAGATATGAGATGTGCGCAAAAACATGGTGATATAGGGGAAGCGATGAGAGGTGAGCGAAAACACAGCTATATAGGGGAAGCCTTGGGAGGTGCGAGAAATCATTGTGATATCGGGGAAGGGATCAGAGGAGCGTGAAAACACAGCGATATAGGGGAAGGCACGGGAGGCGTGCGAAAACACAGCGATATAGGGGATTGTATGGGAGGTGCTTGAAAACACAGCCATATAGGGGAAGTTTTGACAGGTGCACAAAAACACAATGATATAGGGGAAGCTATGGGAGGAGCGCGAACACACGGCGATATACGTGAAGGTATGAGTGGTGCTTGAAAACACGTCGATATAGGGGAAGTGATGAGCAGTGCGCGAAAACACAGCGATATAGCGGACGGTATGAGAGGTGCGTGAAAACACAGTGGTATATGGGTAGGTATATGGGGTGCATGAAAACACTGTGATATAGGGGAAGCTATCAGAGGGACGTGAAAGTACAGTGATGTAGGGGATGCAATGTGAGGTGCATGAAAACTCAGCGATATCGGCAAAGTTATGAGAGGTGCGCGAAAACACATCGATATAGGGGAAGCTATGAGAGGTGTGTGAAAACACTGCAATATAGGAGAAGGTATGAGAGGTGCGCAAAAACACAGCGATTTGGGGGAATCTATAAGAGGCACACGAAAACACGGCGAAAAATGGGAAGGTATGGGAGGTCCGTGAAAAAAGTGCGATATAGAGGATGTGATGAGAGGTGCACGAGAGCACAGCGACATAGGGGAAGCTATAAGAGATGCGTGAAAACTGAGCAATATACGGAAAGTTATGAGAGCTGCTTGATGACACAGCGATATAGGAGAAGATATGAGATGTGCACGAAAACACGGTGATATACGGGAAGCTATGAGAGGTGAGCGAAAACACAGTGATATAGGGGAAACCTTGGGGGGTGCGCGAAATCATTATGTTATTGGGGAAGGGATCAGAGGAGCGTGAAAACACAGCAATATAGGAGAATGTATGTGAGGTGCTTGAAAACACAGCAATATAGGAGAAGGTATGACAGGTGCACGAAAATACAGTGATATAGGGGAAGCTATGGAAGGAGCGTGAACACACGGCGATATACGTGAAGGTATGAGTGGTGCTTGAAAACACGTCGATATAGAGGAAGTGATGAGAGGTGCGCAAAAACACAGCGTTATAGGGGACGGTATGAGAGGTGCGTGAAAACACAGTGATATAGGGGAAGGTATGAGAGGTGCGGGAAAAAACACACGATATAGGGGAAGGTATCGGAGATGCGCAAAAACACAGCGATATGGAGGAAGCTATGGAAGGTGCGCAAAAATACAGCGATATAGGGGAAGCTATCAGAGGGGCGCGAAAGCACAGCGACGTAAGTGATGCTATGGGAAGTACATGAAAACTGAGCGATATAGGCAAAGTTATGAGAGTTGCGCGAAAACACATCGATATAGGGGCAGCTACGAGAGGTGCGTGAAAACACAGCGATATAGTGGAAGGTATGAGAGGTACACGAAAACACAGCAATATATGGGAAGATATGGAAGGTGCACGAAAACAGGGCGGTACAGGGGAAGGTATCAGAGGTGTGAGAAAACACAGCAATATCGGGGAAGCTATGGGAGGTGCATGAAAACACAGCGATATATGGGAAGCTATGGGAGGTGCATGAAAACAGAGCGAGAAAGGGGAAGGTAAGAGAGGTGTGAGAAAACACAGCAATATAGGGGAAGCTATGGGAGGTGCGTGAAAGCACGTCGATATAGAGGAGGGAATGAGAAGTGCGCGACAACACAGCGATGTAAAGGAAGCTATGGGAGGTGCATGAAAACAGAGCGATATAGGGGAAGGTATGAGAGGTGTGAGAAAATACAGCGGTATAGGGGAAGCTATGGGAGGTGCGTGAAAACACAGCGATATAGGGGAAGCTATGGGAGGTGCGTGAAAACACAGCGACATAGGGGAAGCTATGGGAGGTGAGCAAAAACAGAGCGATATAGGAGAATGTATGAGAGGTGCACAAAAACGCAAAGATATAGGGGAAGCTATGGGAGGTGCGCTAAAACACGGCGATATAGGGGAAGCGATGAGAGGTGCCCGAAAATGCAGCGATATAGGGAACAGTATGAGAGGTGCTTGAAAACACAGTGATATAGGGGTAGTTATGTGTGGTGCGTGAAAGCACAGTGAAAAAGAGGAAGCTATAGGAGGTGCACGAAAACACGGCGATATAGGGGAAGGTATGAGAGGTGCGCGAAAACACAGCAATATGGGGAATCTATGAGAGGTGCCTGAAAACACAACGATTTATGAGAAGCTTTGAGAGGTGCACGAAAACAAAGCAATTTAGGGGAAGCTGTGTGATGTGTGCGAAAACAGCGATCTAGTGGAAGCTATGAGAGGTGCGCAAAGACACGGTGATATAGGGGATGGTATGAGAGGTGGACGAAAACACATCGATATAGGGGAGGGTATGAGAAGTGCGCGACAACACAGCGATGTAGGGCAAGCTATGGGAGGTGTGCTAAAACACCGCAATATATGGGAAGTTATGAGACGGAAGTGAAAATGTAGCGATAAATGGGAAGCTATGGGTGGTGCATGAAAACACGGCGATATAGAAGAAGGTATGAGAGGTGCGTGAAAACACATCGATATAAGTGAGGCTACGAGAGGTGCGCGAAAACACAGCGATATAGTGGAAGGTATGAGAGGGGTGTGAAAACACCGAGATATATGGAGAGCTATGAGAGCTGCGCAAAACAACAGTGATATATGGGAATCTATGAGAGGTGCGCGAAAACACAGCGATATAGGGGAAGCTATGGGAGGTGCTCGAACACACAGCGATAAGTGGAAGGTATGGGAGGTGCGCGAAACACAGCGCTAAAGGGGAATGTATGAGAGGTGTGTGAAAACACAGCATAATTGGGGAAACTATGGGAAATGCGCGATAACACAGCGATATTTGGGAAGCTATGGGAGGTGCGCGTAAAAACGGCGATAGAGGGGTAGGTATGAGAGGTGCACGAAAACATGGCGATATATGGGAAGTTATGGGAGGTGCGTGAAAAGATGGCGATATAGGTAAAGGTATGAGACGGAAGCGAAAACACAGCGATATGGAGAATCTATGAGAGGTGCGCGAAAACAAAGCAATTTGGGAGAAGCTGTGAGATGTGCGCGAAAACAGTGATCTAGTGGAAGCTATGGGAGGTACGCGAAGACACGCCGATATAGGGGATGGTATGAGAAGTGCGCGACAACACAGCGATGTAGGGGAAGCTATGGGAGGTGTGTGAAAACATGGTGATATAGGGGAAGTTACGAGAGGGAAGCAAAAATACAGTGATATATGAAGCTATGGGAGGTGCGCAAAAACGGAGCGATATAGGAGGTATATGAGGTGCACAAAAATGCAAAGATATAGGGGAAGCTATGGGAGGTGCGTGAAAACACAGCAATATAGGGGAAACGATGAGTGGTGCCCGAAATCACAGCGATATAGAGAACAGTATGAGAGGTGCTTGAAAACACAGTGATATAGGGGAAGGTATGCGTGGTGCGTGAAAGCACAGTGAAAAAGAGGAAGCTATAGGAGGTGCACGAAAAAACGGCGATATAGAAGAAGGTATGAGAGATGAGCGAAATCTCAGCTAAAAAGGGGAGGTTTGAGAGGTATGTGATAATACGGCAAAATAGGCAAAGCTATGAGAGGTGAGCAAAAACACAGCGATATAGGGGAAGTTGTGGGAGGTGTGCTAACACACAGCGATATTGGGAAAGCTATCAGGAGTACGTGAAAACACAGCGCTATATTGGAAGCTATTGGATGTGCGTGAAAAGACGGCGATATAGGGGAAGGTGTGAGAGGTGCGCGAAAACACAGCTATATGGGGAAGCTATGGGAAGTGCACGAAAACTCAGCGATTTTGGAGATGGTATGAGAGATGAGCGAAAACTCAGCTAAAGAGGGGATGGTATGAGAGGTGCGCGAAAACACGGTGATATATGGGAAGTTATTGGAGGTGCGTGAAAAGACGGCGATATAGGTGAAGGTATGAGACGGAATCGAAAACACAACGATATGGGGAATCTATGAGAGGTGCGCGAAAACAAAGCAATTTAGGGGAAGCTATGAGATGTGCGTGAAAACAGCGATCTAGTGGAAGCTATGGGAGGTGCACGAAGACACGCCGATATAGCAGAGGGTATGAGAAGTGTGCGACAACACAGCGATGTAGGGGAAGCTAAAATACAGCGATATATGGGAAGCTATGGGAGGTGCTCAAAAACAGAGCGATATAGGGGAAGGTATGAGAGGTGCGAGAAAACTCAGCGATATAGGGGAATGTATGAGAGGGGCGCAAAACCACAATGGTATAGGGGAAGCTATAGGAGGTGCGTGAAAACACAGCGATATAGGGGAAGCGATGAGAGGTGCCCGAAAACGCAGCGATATAGGGAACAGTATGAGAGGTGCTTGAAAACACAGTGATATAGGGGTAGGCATGCGTGGTGCATGAAAGCACAGTGAAAAAGAGGAAGCTACAGGAGGTGCACAAAAACACGGTGATATAGGAGAAGGTATGAGAGATGAGCGAAATCTCAGCTAAAAAGGGTGAGGTTTGAGAGGTGTGCGATAATACGGCAAAATAGGCAAAGCTATGAGAGGTGAGCAAAAACACAGCGATATTGGGAAAGCTATCAGGAGTACGCAAGAACACAGCGCTATATGGGAAGATATTGGATGTGCGTGAAAAGACAGCGATATAGGGGAAGCTATGAGAGGTGCGCGAAAACACAGCTATATGGAGAAGCTATGGGAGGTGCACGAAAACTCAGCGATATAAGAGATGGTATGAGAGATGAGCGAAAACTCAGCTAAAGAGGGGAAGGTATGAGAGATGCGCGAAAACACACTGCGATAGAGGGGTAGGTATGAGAGGTGTGCGAAAACATGGCGATATATGGGAAGCTATTGGAGGTGCGTGAAAAGACGGCGATATAGGTGAAGGTATGAGAGGTGCGCGAAAACACAGCAATTTGGGGGAAGCTATGAGAGGTGTGCGAAAGCATCGCAATATATGGAAAGATATGAGAGGTGTGCGAAAACAAGGCGATATAGGTGAAGGTATGAGACGGAAGCAAAAACACAGCGATATGGGGAATCTATGAGAGGTGCGCGAAAACAAAGCAATTTAGGGGAAACTATGAGATGTGCGCGAAAGCAGCAATCTAGTGGAAGCTATGGGAGGTGCGTGAAAACACGGCGATATAGGAGAATGCATGAGAGGTGCACAAAACCACAATGATATAGGGGAAGCTATGGGAGGTGCGCGAAAACACAGCGATTTGGGGTTAGCTATAATAGATGCGCGAAAACACGGCGAAAAATGGCAAGCTGTGGGAGGTGTGTGAAAACACAGAAATATTGGGGAAGGAATGAGAGGGGCGCGAAAATACAGTGATATAGGGGAAGGTATGAGAGGTGCGCTAAAATACAGCAATATAGGGGAATGTATGAGAGGTCTGCAAAAACACGGCGATATAGGGGAAATTATGAGAGGTGCGCGAAAACACAGTGATAAAGGGAAATCTTTGGGAGGTGCATGAAAACACGGCGATATAGGGAAAAGTATGAGGGGTGTGCGAAAACACGGCGATATATGGGAAACTATGAGAGATGCGTGAAAACAGGGCTGTATAGGAGAAGATATGAGAAGTGCGCAAAAACACAGCGATGTAGGGGAAGCTATGGGAGGTGTGTGAAAGCAGAGCGATATAGGGGAAGTGATTGGAGGTTCATGAGAGCACAGCGACATACGAGAAGTTATGGTAGGTGCATGAAAACACAGCCATACGGGGAAGGTATGAGATGGGCTCTAAAACACAGCAATATAGGGGAAGGTATGAGAGGTCCGCGAAAACACAATGATATAGGGAAAGCTTTGGGAGGTGCACATAAACACGGCAATATAGGGGAAGGTGTGAGAGATGAGCGAAAACTCAGCCAGAAAAGGGAAGTTATGAGAGGTGCGAGAAAACACAGCCATATAGTGGAAGGTGTGAGAGGTGCGCAAAAAGACAGCAATATATGGGAAGCTATAGGAGGTGCACGAAAACAGAGCAACATAGGGGAAGGCATGAGATGTGCACGAAAACACAACGATTTGGGGGAAACTATGAGAGGTGAGCGAAAACAGGGCGAAAAATGGGAAGATATGGGAGGTGCATGAAAACGCAGCGATATTGGGGAAGGTGTGAGATGTGCGTGAAAACACAACGATATAGGGTAACATATCAGAGGTGCACAAAAACACAGCGATATAGTAGAAGGTATGAGAGGTGCCCGAAAACACAGCGACATATGGGAAGCTATGGGAGGTGCACGAAAACAGAGCGAGAAAGGATAAGGTATGAGAGGTGTGAGAAAACATGGCGATATACGGGAAGCTATGAGAGGTGCGTGAAGACACGTCGATATAGGGGAAGGTATGAGAGGTGCACAAAAACACATCGATATAGGGGAAGCTATGGGAGGTGAGTGAAAACACAGCGATATAGGGGAAGGTATGAGAGGTGCCCGAAAACACAGTGATATATGGGAAGCTATGGGAGGTGCACGAAAACAGAACGAGAAAGGAGAAGGTATGAGAGGTGTGAGAAAACACGGCGATATAGGGGAAGCTATGGGAGGTGTGTGAAAACACGTCGATATAGGGGAAGGTATGAGAGGTCTGCAAAAACACAGCGATATAGGGGAAGGTATGAGAGGCGTGCGAAAAAAGGGCGATATATGGGAAACTATGGGAGATGCGTGAAAACAGGGCGGTTTAGGGGAAGGTATGAGAGGTGCGCAAAAACACAGCGATGTAGGGGAAGCTATGGGAGGTGTGTGAAAGCAGAGCGATATAGGGGAAGTGATTGGAGGTTCACGAGAGCACAGTGACATATGAGAAGTTATGGTAGGTGCATGAAAACACAGCCATACGGGGAAGGTACTAGATGGGCGTGAAAACACAGCAATATAGGGGAACGTATGAGAGGTCTGCGAAAACACGGCGATATTGGGGAAGGTGTGAGATCTGTGTGAAAACACAACTACATAGGGGAACGTATCAGAGGTGCACAAAAACACAACGATGTAGGGGAAGGTATGAGTGGTGCGCGAAAACACAGTGATATATTGGAAGCCATGGGAGGTGCACGACAACAGAGCGATATAGGGGACGCTATGTGAGGTGTGTGAAAACACAGCGAGCTAGGGGAAGCCATGAGTGGTGTGTGAAAACATGGCCATATATGGCAAGCTATGAGAGGTGTGCGAAAACAGATATAGCGGAAGCTATGGGAGGTATGCAAAAACACAGCAATATAGGGGAAGCTATGAAAGCTGCTTGATAACACAGCGATATAGGGGAAGGCATGAGAGGTGCGCAAAAACAGGACGATATAAGGGTAGGTATGCGAGGTGCGTGTAAACACAGTGGTATAGGGGAAGGAATGAGAGGTGCACGAAAACATAGCGATTTGGGGGAAGTTATGAGAGGTGTATGAAAACATCGCAATATATGGGAAACTATGAGAAGTGCGCGATAACACGGCCAAAAATGGGAAGCTATGGGAGGTGCGGGAAACACAGCCATATAGGGGAAGTTATGAGAGGTGTGGGAAAACACATCAATATAGTGGAAGGTATGAGAGGTGCGCGAAAACACAACAATATAGCGGAAGGTATGCGAGGTGCGCGATAACACAGCGATATAGGGAAAGCTATGAGAAGTGCGAGAAAACACATTGATAAAGGGGAGGGTATGCGAGGTGCAAGAAAACACAGCAATATAGGGTAAGCTATGAGAGGTGGGCGAAAACACGGTGATATAGGGGAAGCCATGAGAGGGGAGCGTTAACAGCGATATATGGGAAAGTATGAGAGGTGCATGAAAACACAGCGATATAGGGGAAGCTATGGCAGGTGTGCGAAAACACAGTGATAAAGGAGAAGGTATAAGAGGTGTGCGAAAACACAGCCATACTGGGAAAGCTATGGGAGGTGCGCGAAAACATGGCAATACAGGGGAAGCTCTGAGACGTGCTTGAAAATGCAGCGATATAGGGGAAGCTATAGGAGATGTGTGAAAACACAGCAATACAGGGGAAGCTGTGGGAGGTCCAAGAAAACGCAGCAATATATGGGAAGGTATGGGACGTGCATGAAAACACAGTGATATAGCGGTAGGTATGCGAGGAGCGTGATAACACAGTGATATATGGGGATCTATGGGAGGTGCGCTAAAACAGAGCGATTTTGGGGAAGGTATGAGAGGTGCGAGAAAACACAGCGATATAGGGGAACCTATGAGAGGTGCGCAAAAACACAACGATATAGGGGAACGTATGCGAGTTGTTCGAAAACACAGCGATATAGATGAAACTATGGGACGTGCAAGAAAACACAGCCATATAGGGGAGGTGTGATAGGCATGCGAAAACACAGCGATATTTAGGAAGCTATGGGAGCTGCGTGAAAACATGGTGACATACGGGAAGGTATGAGAGCTGCGCAAAAACGCAGCGATGTAGGGGAAGATACGAGAGGTGCGCGAAATCACAGCGATATATGGGAAGCTATGGGAGGTATGCGAAAACACAGCAATATAGGGGAAGCTATGAAAGCTGCTTGATAACACAGTGATATAGGGGAAGGTTTTAGAGGTGAGCGAAAACACATCGATACAGTGGTAGGTATCAGAGGTGCGCGAAAACACAATGATATAGGGGAAAGTACGCGAGGTAAGCGAAAACACAGTGATATAGGGGAAGCAATGAGAGGTCTGCGAAAACATGGCGATATAGGGACAGGTATGAGAGTTGCGCGAAAATACAGCGATGTAGGGGAAGGTATGAATGGAGCGCGATAACACCGATATATGGGAAGCAATGGGAGGTGCACAACAACAGAGCAATATAGGGGAACATATCAGAGGTGCGAGAAAACACAGCAATATAGGGGAAGCTATGGGAGGTGTGAAAAATCATGGCGATATAGGGAATGCTATGTGAGGTGCGTGAAAACACAGCGATCTATTGGAAGCCATGAGAGGTGTGTGAAAACATCGCCATATATGGCAAGCTATGAGAGGTGTGCAAAAACAGCGATATAGCGGAAGCTATGGGAGGTATGCGAAAACACAGCAATATAGTGGATCTATGAAAGCTGCTTGATAACACAGCGATGTAGGGGAAGCTATGAGAGGTGCGCAAAAACACAATGACATAGGGGAAGGTATGCGAGGTGCGTGAAAACGCAGCGATATAGGGGAAGCTATGAGAGGTGCACGAAAACGCAGTGATATAGGGGAAGCTATGGGAGGTGTGCGAAAACACAACAATACAGGGGAAGGTATAAGAGGTGTGCGAAAACATAGCCATATTGGGGAAGCTATGGGAGGTGTGCAAAAGCACAGCGATAATAGGAAGGTATGGGAGGTGCGCGAAAACATGGCAATCTATTGGAAGCTCTGAGATGTGCGTGAAAACACAGCGATATAGGGGAAGCTATGGGAGGTGTGCGAAAACTCAGCAATATATGGGAAGGTATGGGACGTGCGTGAAAACACAGTGATATAGGGGTAGGTATACGAGGAGCGTGAAAACACAGTGATATATGGGGAGCTATGGTAGATGTGCGAAAGCACGGTGATATAGAGGAAGAAATGACAGGTGCAAGAAAACACAGCAATAGAGGGGAAGCTACGGAAGGTGCGTAAAAAGACGGCGATATAGGAGAAGGTATGAGAGGCGCTTGAAAACACAGCGATATAGCGGAAGGTATGAAAGGTGCTCGAAAACAGACTGATAGAGGAGAAACAATGAAAGGTGCGCGAATACAAGGCAATATACGTGAAGGTATGAGAGGTGCTTGAAAACACATTGATATAGGGGAAGCGATGAGAGGTGCATGAAAATGCAGTGACATACAGGACGGTATGAGAGGCGCTTGAAAACACAGCGATATAGCGGAAGGTATGAAAGGTGCTCGAAAACAGACTGATAGAGGAGAAACAATGAGAGGTGCGCGAATACAAGGCAATATACGTGAAGGTATGAGGGGTGCTTGAAAACACATTGATATAGGGGAAGCGATGAGAGGTGCAGGAAAATGCAGTGACATACAGGACGGTATGAGAGGCTGTGAAAACACAGTGATATAGCAGTAGGTATGCGAGATGCGCGTAAATACAGTGATATGGGGAAGGTATGAGAGGTGCGCGAAAACACATTGATATAGTGCAAGGTATAAGAGGTGCACGAAAACACAACAACATAGGGGAAGGTATGCGAGGTGCGCAAAAATGCAGCGACATAGGGGAAGATACGAGAGGTGTGTGAAAACACAGCGATTTGGGGGAAGTTATGAGAGGTGCGTGAAAACATCGCAATATATGGGAAGCTATGAGAAGTGCGCGATAACACGGCGAAAAATGGGAAGCTATGGGAGGTGCGGGAAAAACAGCGATATAGGGGAAGGTATGAGAGGTTGTGAAAACACATCAATATATTGGGAAGTATGAGAGGTGCGTGAAAACAGAACGATATAGGGGAAGGTATGCGAGCTGCGCGAAAGCACAGCGATGTAAGGGAAGCTATGCCAGGTGCGCGAAAACACGGCGATATAATGGAAGCTATGAGAGGTACGCGAAAACAGAGCAATGTAGTGGAAGCTATGCGAGGTGCGCAAGAAAACGTCGATATAATGGAAGCTATCAGAGGTGCACGAAAACACAACGATTTGGGGGATGCTATGAGAGGTGCGCAGAAGCATCATAATATATGGGAAGCTATGGGAGGTGCGTGAAAACAGCGAAATAAAGGGGAAGTTACCAGAGGTGCGCGAGAACACAGCCATATTGGGGAAACTATTGGAGGTGAACGAAAACCCAGCGATATTGGGGAAGCTATGGGAGGTGCGCAAAAACAGGACGATATAGGGGAAGGTATGAGAGGTGCGTGATTACATGGCGACATAGGTGAAGGTATGGGAGGTGCGCAAAAAGAAAGCAATTTAGGGGAAGTTATGAGAGGGAAGTGAAAACACAGCGATACAGGGGAAACTATGGGAGTTGCACGAAAACACAGCAATATACGGGAAGGTATGGGACGTTCACGAAAACACAGCGAAATAGTGCAAGGTATGAGAGGTGAGCGAAAATACGGTGATGCAGCAGAATGTATGAGAGGTACATGAAAACACGGCAATACAGGGGAAGGTATGAAAGGTGAGCAAAAACACAGCTATATAGGGGAAGTTATGAGAGGTGCGCGAAAACACAATGATATTGAGGAAGCTATGGGAGGTGCGGGAAAACACAGCGATATAGGGGAAGCTATAGAGGTGCACGAAAACACAGTGATATAGGGGAAGATATGGGAGGTGTGCGAAAACACAGCGATCTTGGGGAAGCTATGAGAAGTGCGCGAAAACACATTGATACAGGGGAAGCTAGGAGAGGTGCGCAAAACACATCGATATAGTGGAAGGTATAGAAACATAGAAACATAGAAAATAGGTGCAGGAGTAAGCCATTCAGCCCTTCGAGCCTGCACCGCCATTTATTATGATCATGGGTGATCATCCAACTCAGAACACCGCCCCAGCCTTCCCTCCATACCCCCTGACCCCCGTAGCCACAAGGGCCATATCTAACTCCCTCTTAAATATAGCCAATGAACTGGCCTCAACTGTTTCCTGTGGCAGAGAATTCCACAGATTCACCACTCTCTGTGTGAAGAAGTTTTTCCTAATCTCGGTCCTAAAAGGCTTCCCCTCTATCCTCAAACTGTGACCCCTCGTTCTGGACTTCCCCAACATCGGGAACAATCTTCCTGCATCTAGCCTGTCCAATCCCTTTAGGACCTTATACGTTTCAATCAGATCCCCCCTCAATCTTCTAAATTCCAACGAGTACAAGCCCAGTTCATCCATTCTTTCTTCATATGAAAGTCCTGCCATCCCAGGAATCAATCTGGTGAACCTTCTCTGTACTCCCTCTATAGCAAGGATGTCTTTCCTCAGATTAGGGGACCAAAATTGCACACAATACTCCAGGTGTGGTCTCACCAAGGCCTTGTACAACTGCAGTAGTATCTCCCTGCTCCTGTACTCAAATCCTCTCGCTATAAGTGCCAGCATACCATTCGCCTTTTTCACCGCCTGCTGTACCTGCATGCCCACTTTCAATGACTGGTGTAGAATGACACCCAGGTCACGTTGCACCTCCCCTTTTCCTAATCGGCCACCATTCAGATAATAATCTGTTTTCCTATTTTTGCCACCAACGTGGATAACTTCACATTTATCCACATTAAATTGCATCTGCCATGAATTTGCCCACTCACCCAACCTATCCAAGTCACTCTGCATCCTCTTAGCATCTTCCTCACAGCTAACACTGCCACCCAGCTTCGTGTCATCCGCAAACTTGAAGATGCTGCATTTAATTCCCTCATCCAAGTCATTAATATATATTGTAAACAACTGGGGCCTCAGCACTGAGCCTTGCGGTACCCCACCAGTCACCGCCTGCCATTCTGAAAAGGTCCCGTTTATTCCCACTCTTTGCTTCCTGTCTGCTAACCAACTCTCCACCCACACCAATACCTTACCCCCAATACCGTGTGCTTTAAGTTTGCACACTAATCTCCTGTGTGGGACCTTGTCAAAAGCCTTCTGAAAATCCAAATATACCACATCCACTGGTTCGCCCCTATCCACTCTACTAGTTACATCCTCAAAAAATTCTATGAGATTCGTCAGACATGATTTTCCTTTCACAAATCCATGCTGACTTTGTCCGATCATTTCACCACTTTCCAAATGTGCTGTTATCACATCCTTGATAACTGACTCCAGCAGTTTCCCCACCACCGACGTTAGGCTAACCGGTCTATAATTCCCCGGTTTCTCTCTCCATCCTTTTTTAAAAAGTGGAGTTACATTAGCCACCATCCAATCCTCAGGAACTAGTCCAGAATCTAACGAGTTTTGAAAAATTATCACTAATGCATCCACTATTTCTTGGGCTACTTCCTTAAGCACCCTGGGATGCAGACCATCTGGCCCTGGGTATTTATCTGCCTTTAATCCCTTCAATTTACCTAACACCACTTCCCTACTAACATGTATTTCGCTCAGTTCCTCCATCTCACTGGACTCTCTGTCCCCTACTATTTCCGGAAGATTATTTATGTCCTCCTTAGTGAAGACAGAACCAAAGTAATTATTCAATTGGTCTGCCATGTCCTTGCTCCCCATAATCAACTCACCTGTTTCTGCCTGCAGGGGACCTGCATTTGTCTTTACCAGTCTTTTCCTTTTTACATATCTATAAAAGTTTTTACAGTCCGTTTTTATGTTCCCTGCCAGTTTTCTCTCATAATCTTTTTTCCCCTTCCTAATTAAGCCCTTTGTCCTCCTCTGCTGAACTCTGAATTTCTCCCAATCCTCAGGTGAGCCACTTTCTCTGGCTAATTTGTATGCTGCTTCTTTGGAATTGATACTATCCCTAATTTCTCTTGTCAGCCACGGGTGCACTACCTTCCTTGATTTATTCTTTTGCCAAACTGGGATGAGAGGTGCACAAAAACATAAACATAGGGGAGGTATGCGAGGTGTGTGAAAACAGAGCAATATAGGGGAAGCTATGCGAGGTACAAGAAAACATAGCGATTTGGGGGAAGTTATGAGAGGTGCGTGAAAACATTGCAATATATGGGAAGCTATGAGAAGTGCGCGATAACACGGTGAAAAATGGGAAGCTATGGGAGGTGTGTGAAAAACAGCGATATAGTGGAAGGTACGAGAGGTGTGCGAAAACACATCAATATATTGGAAGGTATGAGAGGTGCGTGAAAACACAGCGATATAGGGGAAGCTACAAGTGGTGCACAAAACACATTGATATAGTAGAAGGTATGAGAGGTGGACAAAATACACAATGACATAGGGGAAGCTATGGGAGGTGCGCAAAAATACGGCGATATAGGTGAAGCGATGAAAGGTGCCCGAAAACGCAGCGATACAGGGAACAGTGTGAGATGTGCTTTAAAACACAGTGATATGTGTGGTACATGAAAGCACATCGAAAAGGAGGAAGCTATAGGAGGTGCACGAAAATACGGCGATATAGGAGAATGTATGAGAGGTGCGCAAAAACACAGCGATGTAGGGGAAGCTATGCCCGGTGCATGAAAACACGGTGATATAACGGAAGCTATGAGAGGTACACGAAAACACAGTGATGTAGTGGAAGCTATGCGAGGTGCGCAAGAAAACCTCGATATAACGGAAGGTATGAGAGGTGCAGGAAAAGACAGTGATTTGGGGGATGCTATGAGAGGTGCGCGAAAGCGTCGTAATATATGGGAAGCTATGGGAGGTGCGTGAAAACAGCGCGATACAGGGGAAGGTATCAGAAGTGCGTGAGAACACAGGCCATATTGGGGAAGGTATGGGAGGTGCGCAGAAACACAGCGCTATAGAGCAATGTATGAGAGGTGCGCGAAAACACAGCGTTATTGGGGAAACTATTGGAGGTGAATGAAAACCCAGCGATATTGGGGAAGCTATGGGAGGTACACAAAAACAGGACGATATAGGGGAAGGTATGAGAGGTGCGTGATTACATGGCGACACAGGTGAAGCTATGGGAGGTGCGTGAAAACAAAACGATTTAGGGGAAGTTATGAGAGGGAAGCGAAAACACAGCGATACAGGGGAAACTATGGGAGTTGCACAAAAACACAGCAATATACGGGAAGGTATGGGACGTACACGAAAACACAGCGAAATAGTGCAAGGTATGAGAGGTGCACGAAAATACAGCGATGTAGCAGAATGTATGAGAGGTATACGAAAACACGGCAATACAGGGGAAGGTATGAGAGGTGAGCAAAAACACAGCTATATGGGGAAGTTATGATAGGTGCGCGAAAACACAATGATATTGGGGAAGCTATGGGAGGTGCAGGAAAACACAGCGATATAGGGGAAGCTATAGAGGTGCACGAAAACACAGCGATATAGGGGAAGATATGGGAGGTGTGCGAAAACACCGCAATACAAGGGAAGGTATGAGAACTGAGCGAAAACACAGCCATATTGGGGCAGGTATGAGAAGTGCGCGAAAACACAGGGTTTTGGAGAAACTATGAGCGGTGCGCGATAACACAGCGATATAGGGGAAGGTATGGGAGGTGCACGAAAACACGGTGATATGGGGGAAGGTATGAGAGGTGCTCGAAAACACGGCGATATGGGAAATCTATGAGAGGTGCGCGAAAACACGGCCATATGGGGAATCTATGAGAGGAGCGCGAAAACACAGCAATTTAGGGGAAGGTATGAGAGGTGCGCGAAATGAAGCAATTTAGGGGAAGCTATGAGATGTGCGCGAAAACAGCAATCTAGTGGAAGCTATGGGAGGTGCGCGAAGACACGGCGATATAGGGGATGGTATGAGAGGTGGACGAAAACACACCGATATAGGGCAGGGTATGAGAAGTGCGTGAAAACAGAGAGATATAGGGGAAGCTATGGGAGGTGTGTGAAAACACGGCGATATAGGGGAACCGATGAGAGGTGCCCGAAAACGCAGCAATATAGGGAACAGTATTAGAGGTGTGTGATAACACAGAGATATAGGGGAAGGTATGACAGGTGCATCAAAACACCGATATGGGGAAGCTATGGGAGGTGCACGAAAATACAGCTAAAAAGGGAAAGGTATGAGAGCTACGCAAAAACATAGCAATATCTGGGAAGCTATGGGATGTGCACGAGAACAGAGTGATATAGGGAAAAGTATGAGAGGTGCAAGAAAACACAGCGATATAGGGGAAGCTATGGGAGATGCGTGAAAACATGTCGATATAGGAGAAGGTATGAGAGGTGCGTGAAAACACAGCGACGTTGGGGAAGCTCTGCGAGGTGCACGAAAACACTGCGATATATGGGAAGCTATGGGAGGTGTGTGAAAACAGGACGACACAGGGGAAGATATGAGAAGTGCGCGAAAACACATTGATACGGGGAAGCTACGAGATGTGCGCGAAACACATGGATATAGTGGAAGGTATGAGAGGTGCGCAAAAACACAACGATATAGGGGAAGGTATGCGAGCTGCATGAAAATAGCGATATAGGGGAAGCTATGAGAGGTCTGCAAAAACAGAGCGACATAGGGGCAGTTATGAGAGGTGCGCGAAAACACATCGATACAGGGGAAGCTACGAGGGGTGCGCAAACATATTGATATAGGGGAAGGTATGAGAGGTGGGCAAAATACACAACGACATAGGGGAAGCTATGGGAGGTGCGCGAAAACACGGTAATATAGGCGAAGCGATGAGCCCGAAAACGCAGCGATACAGGGAACAGTGTGAGAGGTGCTTGAAAACACAGTGATATAGGGGTAGGTATGTGTGGTGCGTGAAAGCACATCGAAAAGGAGGAAGCTACAGGAGGTGTACGAAAACACGGCGATATAGGAGAAGGTATGAGAGATGAGCGAAATCTCAGCTAAAAAGGGGGAGGTATGAGAGGTGTGCGAAAATACGGCAAAATAGGCAAAGCTATGAGAGGTGAGCAAAAACACAGGGATATAGAGTATGCTATGGGAGGTGCGCCAACACACAACGATATTGGGGAAGCTATCAGGAGTACCCGAAAACACAGCTATATATGGGAAGCTATTGGATGTGCGTGAAAAGATGGCGATATAGGGGAAGGTATGAGAGGTGCGTCAAAACACAGCGATATGGGGAGTCTATGGGAGGTGCACGAACACACAGCGATACAGGGGAAGGTATGAGAGTTGCGCGAAAACGCAGCGATATAGGGGAAGCTATGAGAGGTGCCTCGTCTCTTGCCTCTAGCCTCTTGCAATGCCTCGCCTCTCGTTCCCCGGCCTTTTCGGATACGCACCTCCCATAACTTCTCCTACATCGCTGTGTTTTCGCGTACCTCTCATACCTTCCCCTAAATTGCTTTGTTTTTGCTCACCTCTCATAGCTTCCACTATAATGCCATTTTTTGCGCACCTCCCATAGATTCCTCTATATCTCGGTGTTTTTGCGCACGTCGCATAGTTTCTCCGACATTGCCTTGTTTTCGCGCCCCTCTCACAGCTTCCCTTACATTGTTGTGTTCTCGCGCAGCTCCCATAGCTTCCCCCATATCGCCGTGTTTTCGCGCACCTCTCACAGCTTCCCCTTCATTGCTGTGTTCTCGCACAGATCCCATAGCTTCCCCCATATCGCCGTGATTTCGCACACCTCTCATACATTTCGCATATCTCCGTGTTTTCGCGCACCTCCCATAGCTTCCCCAATATCACTGTGTTTTTGCGCACCTCCAATAGCTTCCCCTATATCACTGTCTTTTCGCGCACCTCCGATAGCTTCCCCTATATCGCTCTTTTTCACGCAACTCTCATAGCTTCCCCTATGTTGCCGAGGTGCATGAATACAAGGCGATATGGAGGAATCTATGGGAGGTGCATGAAAACACAGCGATATAGGGGAAGGTATTGGTGTTGCGCGAAAACACAACGATGTCGGGGATGCTAAGAGAGGTGCGCAAAAATACGGCGATATAGGGGAAGCTATGAGAGGTGCGTGAAGACACGGCGATATCGGGGATGGTATGAGAGGTGGACGAAAACACACCAATATAGGGGAGGGTATGAGAAGTGCGCGACAACAGAGAGATGTAGGGCAAGCTATGGGAGGTGCACAAAAACACGGCGATATAGGGGAAGTTATGAGAGGGAAGCGACAATACAGCGATATATGGGAAGCTATGCGAGATGTGCGAAAACACGGCGATATAGGAGAATGTATGAGAGGTGCACAAAAACATAATGATATAGGGGAACCGATGAGAGGTGCCTGAAAACGCAGCGATATAGGGGAAGGTATGACAGGTGCATCAAAACACCGATATGGGGAAGCTATGGGAGGTGCACAATAACACAGCGATATAGGAGAAGGTATGAGAGATGAGCGAAAACTCAGCTAAAAAGGGGAAGGTATGAGAGGTGCGCGAAAACACAGCCATATAGTGGAAGGTATGAGAGGTGCGCGAAAACACAGCCATATATGGGAAGCTGTGGGATGTGCGTGAAAACACGGCGATCTAGGAGAAGGTATGAGAGGTGCGCGAAGACACAGCGACGTTGGGGAAGCTTTGCGAGGTACGCGAAAACACGGCGATATAGGGGAAGCTATGGGAGGTGTGTGAACACACAGCGATACAGGGGAAGTTATGAGAGGTGCGCGATAACACAGCCATATTGGGGAAGGTATGAGAGGTGCGCGATAACACAGCAACGTTGGGGAAACTATGGGAGGTGTGCGAACACACAGCGATATAGGGGAAGCTATGGGGGATGTGCGCGGGAACCCAGCAATGTAGGGGAAGCTCGAAAATGTGAGCAAAAAGAACGTGATGTCGGGGATACTATGAGATGTGCGCGAAAATACGGGGATATATTGGAAGCTAAGAGAGCTGCGCAAAAGCACCGTGATATTGTGGAAGCTATGGGAGTTGCACGAAAACGAGAGGTGCGCGAAAACACTGCGATATTGGGGAAGTTATAAGAGGTGTGCGAAAACACAGCGATGTCGGGGAAGCTATGAGAGGTGCCTCGTCTCTCGCCTCTAGCCTCTTGCAATGCCTCGCCTCTAGTTTCCCGGCCGTTTCGGATTGTGTGTTTAAGTTTGCTCCAGTCCCGAGATTTACCTGTGGAACTCAGTCTCTCCGTGTCAGGGTACGTTGTCCAACTTTCAATTCAGTTCTGATGGTGACCTCTGAAACTCAGTCTCTCCGCGTCAAGTATTCTAAGTTTTAATTCAGCACCGAGGTTTACCTGTGTAATTCCGTCTCTCCGTTCCAAGAGAGGTTTTGCCTGCCGCTTTCCTTTCTACGCTCCGTGTCAGGATAGTTCTGCCTTCGTTCTGCTTCCCTGAACACCTTCCTGTTTGCCGTTAACGCTCACACAAAACAGTGCGCACCCTCATGTGCGAGAACGCAGCACTAAATCAGTGTGCACCCCTAAATCATCTTCACCCCAAAACTCCGTGCGCACCCATATTCACAGTCACTTCCTTAGTTCTGCGTTTTCCGCAAATTGGTGCGCACCCCAACCCCGCTGACATGCCCACAGGCATACAGATTTTTTCAGAGGAACAATCATTTCAAACCGTTCAGAGAATTGTTAAAAATAATCATTGTAAATTCTTTGCAAATCTTGGTGTAACTTCAAACCCGTATTGAATCCAAACGCACATGCGATTATCTTCGAGCATAAACCGTGTCAAACAGTTCGGAAAATGGCTGCTTCGACATTAAAAAACGCAGCATGAGGGTGCGCACTGATTTGGGGATTGAGGAGATTTAGAGTTTTGTCATAAAATACAGGGGTGCACACAGCTTCTGGTGGCTCATGTGGATTATTGAGATGCGCGCAGATTTAGCCGTTGTGTTGCAAGGAACGAGGTCCGGAGATTAAGTTAGGAAGTAGCCGAGGGTTTGAGCGTTAACGGCGAACAGGAAGGTGTTCGTATGCAAATTTTGAGTAGCAACCTCCAATTTAAAAACACAATACGAACAGATTTGAAAAAAAAAATAAAGAGTCTATAATCCCAAAGAATGAAATAAATTCGAGATTCCTCACTATTGAAAATCCACAGACACACCCAAATCCGGGAACACCACTAAATCCTCTACAGCCGCACTAGAGTATGCCAAAGAAAGAATCATTTGTAAACCTTTAAAAAAATATCTCTCTGCACAAGTTTAAAGTGGCGAGCCGACGTATGGCTAGAGGTGAGTATTGGCTAAAGGCTAGAGGCTAGAGGCTGGAGGCGAGGATTGCCTAGAGGCTAGAGGCTAGCGTCGGTGCTAGGCCAGAGGCTAGAAGCGAGGCTTGGAGAGAGGCTACAGGCGAGTCTTGGCTAGAGGCTAGAGGATAGAGGAGAGGCTTGGTAAGAGGCTAGAGGCGAGGCAACTCTCATAGCTTCCTCTATATCACCGTGATTTCATGAACCTCTCATAACTTACCCAATATTGCCGAGACTTCACGCACCTCACATAGCTTCCCTTAAATCGTTGTTTTTTTCACGCACCTCTCATAGTTTCCCCTACATCGCCATGTTTTCGCGTACATCTCATATCTTCCCCTATATGGCTGTGTTTTCACACACCTCCCATAGCTTCCCCAAAATCGCTGTTTTCATGCACCTCTTATACCTTCTTCTATATTGCTCTGTTATTGTGCACCTGACATAGCTTCCCCACATATCGCCGTGTTTTCGCTCACCTCTCACACCTTCCCCTGTATCGCAGGATTTTCGCGCACCTCTCAAACCTTGCACTATATCGCTGTGTTTTCACGCATTTCCCATGCCTTCCCGTATATTGCTCTGTTTTCGTGCACCTCCCATAGCTTCCCCTATTTTGCTGTGTTTTCACGCACCTCACATACTTCCCTCTGCATCGCTGTGATTTCGCACATCTTTCCATAACTTCCCCTATATTGCTGTGTTTTCGCGCACGTCTCAGAGCTTCCCTATATCGCTGTGTTTTTGCTTCCCTCTCATAACTTCCCCTATATCACCGTGCTTTCTCGCACTTCTCATAGCTTCCCCTATATTGGTTTGTTTTCACGCACCTGTCATACCTTCCCCTAAACCGCTGTATAGTCGCGCACCACCCATAGCTTCCCCGATATTGCCGTGCTTTCACGCACCTCTCACACCTTCTCCTATATTGCCGTGTTTTCGCACACCTCCTATAGCTTCCCCTTACTGCTGTGTTTTCACGCACCTCCCATACATTCCCCAATATGGCTGTGTTTTCGTGCACCTCTCATAACTTCCCCTGTATCGCCGAGTTTTTGCGCACCTCTCATACGTTGCCCTTTATCGCTGTGTTTTCACGCACCTCCCATAGCTTCCCCTCTATCGCTGTGTTTTCACGCACCTCCCATACCTTCCCCAATATGGCTGTGTTTTTGCTTACCTCTCATACCTTCCCCTGTATCATTGCGTTTTCGCACACTTCCCATAGCTTCCCCTATATCGCTGTGTTTAGATGCACCTATCATACCTTCCCCTACAGTGCTGTGTTTTCGCTCACCTCCCATAGCTTCTCGTGTGTCGCTGTGTTTTTGTACACCTATCATCCCTTCCCCATATCGCTGTAATTTTGCACTCCTCCTATAGCTTCCCCTATATCTCCGTGTTTTTGCGCACCTCTCGTACATTCCCCTACATCGCTGTGTTTTCAAGCACCTCTCATTACTTCCTCTATATCGCTGTGTTTTCGGGCACATCCAATACCTTCCCCAATATTGCTGTGTTTTTGCACACCTCCCATAGCTGCCCCGACATAACGTTCTTTTTGCGCACATCTTACAGCTTCCCCTAGACTATTGGGTTCTCGTGCACCTCTCATACGTTCCCCTACATTGCTTTGTTTTCGCACACCTCTCATAGCTTCCCTTAAATTGCTGTGTTTTCGCGCACCTCTGATAGTTTCCCCTATATCACCCCGTTTACATGCACCTCGCATAGCTTCCCCTCTATCGCTGTGTTTTCACGCACCTCCCATACCTTCCCCAATTTGGTTGTGTTTTTGCGCACCTCTCATACCTTCCCTTGTATCGCTGTGTTTTTGCACACCTCCCATAGCTTCCCCTATATCACTCTGTTTTCAGGCACCTCCGGTAGCTTCCCCTATATCGCTGTGTTTTGAGGTGCCTATCATACCTTCCCCTATATCGCTGTGTTTTTGCTCACCTCTCATATCTTTGCCTATATCGCCGTGTTCTCGCGCACCTCTCATATCTTCCACTTTTTAGATGTGCTTTCGCTCATTTCTCTACATTCCCCTATATCGCTGTATTTTCCCGCAACTCGCATACCTTCACTTATATCGCCGTGCATTCACACACCTCTCATAGCTTCTCCATGTCACTGTGTTTTCGTGCAGCTTTCATAACTTCCCCTATATCGCCTTGTTTTTGAGCGCCTCCCATAGCTTCCCCTATATCGCTGGGTTTTCGCACACCTCCCATACCTTCCCCAATATGGCTGTATTTTTGCACACCTCTCATACATTGCCCTGTATCGCTGTGTTTTCGCACACCTCCCACAGCTTCCCCTAAATTGCTTTGTTTTAGTGCACCTCCCATAGCCTCCCCTATATTGCTGGGTTTTCGCACTCCTACCATACCTTCCCCAATACGGCTGTGTTTTTGCGCACCTCTCATACCTTCCCCTGTATCGCTATGTTTTCGCACACCTCCCATACCTTCCTCTAAATTGCTGTGTTTTCGGGCACCTCCAATACCTTCCCCAATATTGCTATGTTTTTGCACTCATCCCGTAGCTTCCCTTATATTTCGATGTTTTCGCACACCTCTCACAGTTTACCCTAGATCGCTGTGTATTCGCATACCTCTCAAAGTTTCCCCTATATCGCCGTCTGTTTTTGCGCACTTCGCATAGCTTCGCCTATATCGCCGTGTTTTCGCTCATCTCTCATACCTTCCCCTATATGGCTTTGCATTCGCGCACCTCTCATAGCTTACCCTATATCGCTGTGTTTTCACACACCTCCCATAGCTTTCCCTACATCGCAATGTTTTTGCGCACCTCTCATACCTTCCCTTATATCGCAGTGTTTTCGCGCACCTCGCATATCTTCCCATATATCGTTGTGTTTTCGCACACCTCTCATACATTCCTCTATATTGCTGTGTTTTCGCGCACCTCCAAGAGCTTCTCCCACATCACGTTCTTTTCGTGCACATCTTAGAGCCTCCCTTACATTGCTGGGTTTTCTTGCACCTCCCATACCTTCCCCAATATTGCTGTGTTTACGTGCACTTCCCATAGCTGCCCCTCTATTGCGATGTTTTCGCACACCTCTCATAGCTTCCTCTACATCGCTGTGTTTTCGCGCACCCCTCATACCTTCCCCTGTATCGCCGTGTTTTCAAACACCTCCCATAACTTTCCCAACATCACGTTCTTTTTGTGCACATCTCAGAGCTTCCCGTACATTGCTGGGTTCTCGTGCACCTCCCATACCTTCCACAATATGGCTGTGTCTTCGCGCACCTCTCATACCTTGCCCTCAATCACTGTGCTTTTGCACACGTCCCACAGCTTCCCCTACATTGCTTTGTTTTCGCGCACCAGTCATAGCTTCCCTTAAAACGTTGCGTTTTCAGGCACCTCTGATAGTTTCTCCTATGTCACCCTGTTTTCGCGCACCTCGCATAGCTTCCCCCACATCACTGTGTTTTTGCGCACCTCTCATATCTTCCCCTATATCGCCGTGTTTTCGAGCACCTCCCACAGCTTCCCCTATATCACTGTGTTTATGCGCACCTCCCATATATTCCCTAATATGGCTGTGTTTTCACGCACCTCTCAGACCTTGCCCTGTATCGCTGAGTTTTTGCACACCTCCCACAGCTTCCCCTATAATGCTTTGTTTTTGCACACTTCCCATAGCTTCCCCTATATTGCTGTGTTTTCGTGCACCTCTGGTAGTTTCCCCTATAACGCTGTTTTTTCGCGCACCTCCCATAGCTTCCCATATATCGCTGTGTTTTCATGCACTTCTCATAACTTCCCCTATATCGTTGTGTTTTTCGCTCACCTCTCATATCTTTGCCTATATCGCCGTGTCCTCGCGCACCTCTTATACCTTCCACTTTTTAGCTGTGTTTTCGCTCATCTCTCATATGTTCCCTAATATCGACGTGTTTTCGCGCAGCTCTCATACATTCACGTATATCGCCGTGTTCGCAGACCTCCCATACCTTCCTGTATATCACTGTGTTTTCGTGCGCTTCTCATTCCTTCCCCTATATCGCTGTGATTTTGTGCACATCCTATAACTTCCCCTACATCTCCGTGTTTTCAAGCACCTCTCATACCTTCATCTATATCGCTGTCTTTTCACGCACCTCTCATGCCTTTCCCTATATCGCCGTATTCTTGCCCACCTCACGTACATTCCCCTACATCACAGTGTTTTCGAGCACCTCTCATACATTCCTCTATATCGCCATATTTCCGCCCACCTCCAATACCTTCCCCAAACAGCGCTGTGTTTTTGCGCACCTCCCATACCTTCCCCGATATCGCGGTGTTTTCGCGCAGCTCCCATAGCTTCTACTAGATCGCTGTGTTTTTGTGCACCTTGCATAGTTTCCCCTATATCACTGTGTTCTCGTGCACCTCTCATAGCTTCCCCTGGATTGTGATGTTTTCGCACACCTCTCATAGATTCCCCAAAATTGCTGTGTAGTCGCTCACCTCTCATAGCTTCCGCTATATCGCTGTGTTCTCGCACACCTCACATAGCTTCCCCTACATCGCTGTGTTTTCGAGCACCTCTCATACCTTGGCCTATATCGCCGTGTTTTCATGCAACTCCCATAGCTTCCCCTATATCGCTGTGTTTTCTCTCACCTCTCATACCTTCCCCTAGATCACTCTGTTTTCTCACACCACCCATAGCTTCCCATATATTGCTGTGTTTTCATACACCTCTCATAGCTTTCCCTATATCGCTATGTATTCGCTCACCTCCCTTAGCTTCCTCTATATCGCTGTGTTTTCGTGCACTTCTCATACCATCCCCTATATCGCTGAGTTTTAGCTCCCCTATCGTAACTTCCCCCATATCGCCGTGTTTTTCACGCACCTCTCATACCTTCCATTTTTTAGCTGTGTTTGCGCTCATTTCTCAACTTCCCCTATATCACTGTGCTTTCCCGCAACTTTCATACATTCACCTATATCGCCGTGATTTCGTGCACCTCCCATAGCTTCCCCTATATGGCTGTGTTTTCGCGCACCACTCATACATTCCAATATATCGCTGTGTTTTCGCGCACCTCTCGTAGCTTCTGCTATATCGATGTGTATTAGCGCACCTCTCATAACTTCCCCTATATCGCTGTGTTTTCGCGCACCTCTCATACATTCCTCTATAGTGCTGTGTTTTCTCGCACCTCCCAGACATTCCCCAATATGGCTGTGTTTTCAAACACCTCCCATAGCTTCACCAATCTAGCTGTGTTTTTGCGCACCTCACATACCTACCCCTGTATCGCTGTGGTTTCACACACCTCCCATAGCTTTCCTTATATCGTCGTGTTTGCATGAACCTCTCATACCTTCCCCTTTATCACCGTGTTTTCACGCACCTCTCATACATTCCCCTATAACGCTGTGTTTTTACGCACCTCTCATACCTTCCTCTGTATCGCTGTGGTTTCACACACCTCCCATAGCTTTCCCTATATCGTCGTGTTTGCGTGAACCACTCATACCTTCCCCTTTATCACTGTGTTTTTGCGCACCTGCCATAGCTTCCCCTATATTGCTGTGTTTTCATGCACCTCCCATAAATTCCCCAATATGGCTGTATTTTTGCGCACCCCTCATACCTTCCCCTGTATCGCTGTGTTTTCGCACACCTCCCATAGCGTCCCTAATTTCATTATTTTTTTTGCGCACCTCTCAAACCTTCCCCTGTATCACCATGTATTCACACACCTCTCATAACTTCCCCTATATTGCTGTGTTTTCGAACACCTCCCATAGCTTCAGCACTCTAGCTGTGTTTTCGCGCATCTCACATACCTTCCCCTGTATCGCCGTGTTTTCACGTACCTCTCATACATTCCCCTACAGCGCTGTGTTTTTGCGCACCTCCTCTAGCTTCCCCTTGCTGCTGTGTTTTCGAGCACCTCCTAGACATTCCACAATATGGCTGTGTTTTCGCGCACCTCTCATACCTTCTCCTGTATCGCCGTGTTATTACGCACCTCGCAATCCTTCCCCTATATCGCCGTGTTTTCGAACACCTCCCATATCTTCCCCACTCTCGCTGTGTTTTCGCGCACCTGCCATACCTTCCCCTATATCGCTGTGTTTTCCTTCACCTCTCATAGCTTTGCGAATAACACCGTGTTCTCGCGCACCTCTCATACCTTCCAATTTTTAGCTTTATTTTCGCGCATCTCTCATACCTTCACGTATATTGCCGTTGTTCGCACACCTCTCATTGCTTCCCCATATCACTGAGTTTTCGCGCACTCTCATAACTCCCTTATTTCGCTGTGATTTCGCGCACCTCCCATAGCTTCCTCTATATCGCTGTCTTTTCACGCACCTCTAATGCCTTCCCTTATATCGCCTTATTTTTGCCCACCTCTTATACATTCCCCTACATTGCAGTATTTTCGAGCACCTCTCATACCTTCCTCTATATTGCTGTGTTTTCGGACACCTCCGATACCTTCCCCAATATTGCTATGTTTTCACGGACATCCCATAGCTTCCCCTATATTGCAATGTTTTCGCACACGTCTCACAGCTTCCCCTAAATCGCTGTTTTTGCGCACTTCTCATAGCTTCCCCTATATTGCGATGTTTTTGCGTACCTCTCCTAGCTTCCCCTAAATCGCTGTGTATTCACGCACCTCTCATCGCTTCCCCTATATCGCCGTGTTTTCGTGCACCTCGCATAGCTTCCCCTACATCACTGTGTTTTCGGGCACCTCTCATACCTTAACCTAAATCATCGTGTTTTCATGCAACTCCCATAGCTTCCCCGATATCGCTGTGTTTTCTCGTGCCTCCCATACCTTCCCCAATATGGCTGTGTTTTTGCGCCCCTCTCATACCTTGCCCTGTATCGCTGTGTTTTCGCACACGTCCCACAGCTTCCCCTATATCGCTGTGTTTTCATGCACCTCCCATAGCTTCCCCTATATCGCTGTGTTTTCATGCATCTCTCATAACTTCCCCTATATCGCTGTGTTTCTGCTCACCTCTCATATCTTTGCCTATATCGCCAGGTTCTCGCGCACCTCTCATACCTTCCACTTTTTAGCTGTGTTTTCGCGCAGCTCTCATGCATTCACGTATATCGCTGTGTGTTCGCACACCTCGCATACCTTCCTGTATATCGCTGTGTTTTCGTGCACCTCTGATTCCTTCCCCATATCACTGTGATTCTGCGCACCTCCTATAGATTCCTGTATATCGCTGTGTTTTCGCGCACCTAACATAGATTTCCCAACATCTCTGTATTTTCGCGCACCTCTTATTCCTTCAACTATATCGCTGTGTTTTCACGCCCCTCCCCTATATCGATGTGTTTTCTTGCACCTCTCATATCTTCCCCTATATCGCCTTGTTTTCGCACACATCCCATAGCTTCCCCTGTATCACTGTGTTTTCGCGCACCTCCCATAGTTTCCCCAATAACGCTGTGTTTTCGCACACCTCTCATACATTCTCCTACATCGCAGTGTTTTCGCGCACCACTTATACCTTCAACTATATTGCTGTGTTCTCGCGCTGTGTCCCATTCCTTCCCAAATATTGCTGTGTTTTCGCACAACTCCCATAGCTTCCCCTCTATCGCTGTGCTTTCATTTCCCTCTCATACATTCACCTATAGCACTGTGTTTTCGCGCACCTCCAAGACATTCCCTTTATCACTGTGTTTTCACGCACCTCCCACACTTTCCCCAATATGGCTGTGTTTTCCCGCACCTCCCATAGCTTCCCCCATATCGCTGTGTTTTCGTGCCCCTTTCATCGCTTCCCCGATATTGCTGTGTTTTCGCGCACTTACTTTAGCTTCCCCTATATCGCGGCGTATTCGCGCACCTCCCATACATTCCATAATATCGCTGTGTTTTCACGCACCTCTCATAGCGTCCCCGATATCGCTGTGTTTTCGCGCGACACCTATACCTTCCCCAATATCGTTGTGTTTTCACGCAGCTCCCATAGATTCCCCTATATCGCGGTGTTTTCATGCACCTCAGCGATATAGGGAAAGCTATGAGAAGTGTGCAAAAACCAGGCGATGTAGGAGAAGCTGTGGGAGGTGCGTGAAAACACAGCGATGTAGGAGAATGTATGAGAGGTGCGTGAAAAAAACAGTGAAATATGGGAAGGTAGGAGAGGTAAGCGAAATCACAGCAATGTAGGGAAAGCTATGGGAGGTGCAGGAAAACACGACGATATAGGGGAAGCTATGGGAGGTGAGCAAAAAGACAGCGATATGGAAAAGTTATGGGAGGTGCGCGAAAACATGGCAATATAGGGGAAGGTATGAGAGGTGCGCGAAAACATGGCGATATATGGGAAGCTATGGGAGGAGCGAGAAAACACAGCAATTCAGGGGAATGTATGAGAGGTGCGCAAAAACAGAGCAATATAGGGGAAGCTATGAAAGTTGCGCAAAAACAGCGATCTAGCCGAAGATATGGGATGTGCGCGAAGACACGGCGATATTGGGGATGGTATGAGAGGTGCATGAAAACACGGCAATGAAGGGGAAGGTATGAGAAGTGCACGACAACACAGCGATTCAGTGGAAGCTATGGGAGGCGAGCAAAAACACATCGATATTGGGGAAGCTACGAGAGGTGCGCGAAAACACAGCGATGTAGTGGAAGGTAGGAGAGGCGTGCAAAAACACGGCAATATAGGGGAAGGTATGAGAGAGCAAAAACACAGCAATATTGCGGAAGCTGCGGGAGGTGCACTAAAACACAGTGAGATGGGGACTCTATTAGAGGTGCGCGAAAACACTGCGATATAGAGGAAGGTACGAGAGGTGTGGGAAAACATGGCGATATAGGGTAAGGCATGAGAGGTGCGCGAAAACACGGCAAAATATGGGAAGCTATGGGAGGTGCGTGAAAACACAGTGATATAGAGAAAGCTATAGGAGGTGTGCGAAAACACGGCGATATAGGAGAAGGTATGAGAGATGAGGGAAAACTCAGCTGAAAACGGGAAGGTATGAGAGGTGCGCAAAAACACAATGATATAGGGAAATCTATGAGAGGTGCGGGAAAACACAGCTATATATGGTAAGCTATGGGTGGTGCATGAAAACACAGCGATACAGGGGAAGGCCTGAGAGGTGTGAGAAAACACAGTGATATAGGGGAAGGTATGAGAGCTGCGCGAGAACAAAGTGATATAGGGGAAGCTATGGGAGGTGCGCGAAAACATGGCGATATACGTGAAGGAATGAGATGTGTGTGAAAACACGTCAATATAGGGGAAGCGATCAGAGGTACGCAAAAACGCAGTGATATAGGTGAATAGTATGCGAGGTGCGTGAAAACACAGTGATATAGGGGTAGGTATGAGAGATGCACGAAAACACAATGATATAGGGGAAGGGATCAGAGGTGTGCGAAAACACAACAATATAGGGGAAGCTAGGGGAGGTGCGTGAAAGCACGACAATATAGGGGAGGGAATGAGAAGTGCGCGACAACACAGCGATGTAAAGGAAGCTATGGGAGGTGCGCGGAAACACAGTGATATAGGGGAAGGGATGAGAGGTGCGTGAAAACACAGCGATGTATGGGAAGCTATGGGAGGTGCGTGAAAACACGGCGATGTAGGGGAACGTATGAGAGGTGCGCTAAAACACATCGATATGGGGAAGCTATGAGAGGTGCGCGAAAACACAGCACTATAGGGGAATATATGAGAAGTGCGTGAAAACACGGCGATATAGGGGAAGCTATGGGAGGTGTCCCAAATTACAGCGATATCGAGGAAGGTATGAGAGCTGCGGGAGAACAAAGTGATATAGGGGAAGCTATGGGAGGTGCGCGAAAACACGGCGATATACGTGAAGGAATGAGATGTGTGTGAAAACACGTCAATATAGGGAAAGCGATGAGAGGTGTGCGAAATGCAACGATATAGGTGGATGGTATGCCAGGTGCATGAAAACACAGTGATATAGGGATAGGTATAGAGATGCACGAAAACACAGCCATATTGTGCAAGGTATCAGAGGTGCGGGAAAACACAGCAATATAGTGGAAGCTATGGGAGGTGGGCGAAAACACAGTGATACAGAGGAACGTATGAGAGCTGCACGAAAACACAGCGATATATTGGAAGCGCAAAAACATAGCAATATAGGGGAAGGTAAGAGAGGTGCGAGAAAACACAGCGATATAGGGGAAGCTATGGGAGGTGCGTTAGAACATGGTGATATAGGAGAATGTATTCGAGGTGCGTGAAAACGCGGGGATAGAGGGGAAGGTATGAAAGGTCAGGGGAAACATGGCAATATAAGGGAAAACTATGTGAGGTGCGCAAAAACAGAGTGATATAGAGGAAGGTACATGAGGTGCGCGAAAACAGCGATTTTGGGGATGCTGTGGGAGGTGCGGAGAAACACGGCGATATAGGGGAAGATATGAGAGGTGCGTGAAAAAGCAATGATTTAGGGTAAGGTATGAGAAGTGCACGAAAACACAGCAATATGGGGGAATCTATGGGAGGTGCTCCAAAACAGCACCTCATATAAGGGAAGCTATGAGAGGTGCGTGAAATTTCGGCCATATAGGTGAAAGTATGAGAGGTGAATGCAAACACAGCGATATAGGGGAAGGTATGAGAGGTGCGTGAAAACACGGCGATATAAAGGAAGCTATGAGAGGTGCACGAAAACACAGCAACAAAGGGGAAGTTATGAGAGGTGCATGAAAACACAGCGATACAGGGGAAGCTATGGTAGATGCGTGAAAACAAAGTGATGTAACGGAAGGTAGGTGAGGCGTGAAAATACACGGCGATATAGGGAAAGTTATGACAGTGCGCGAAAACACGGCGATACAGGGTAATGTATCAGAGGTGCGCCAAAAAACACAACCACATAGGGGAAGGTATGAGAGAGCAAAAACACAGCGATATTGGGGAAGCTGCGGGAGGTGCACGAAAACACAGTGACATTGGGAAATCTCTTAGAGGTGTGCAAAAACACTGCGTTATCTGGGAAGGTATGAGAGGTGTGCAAAAACACGGCGATATAAGGTAAGGCATGAGAGGTGCCTGAAAACATGACGATATATTGGAAGCTATGGGAGGTGCGTGAAAACACAGTGATATAGAGGAAGCTATAGGAGATGCGAGAAAACACCGCGATATAGGAGAGGTATGAGAGATGAGTGAAAACTCAGCTAAGAAGGAGACGGTATGAGAGGTGCGCAAAAACACGGTGATATAGGGAAATCTATGAGAGGTGCGGGAAATCACAGCGATATATGGTAAGCTATGGGTGGTACACGAAAACACAGCGATACAGGGGAAGACATGAGAGGTGTGAGAAAACACAGCGATATAGGGGAAAGTATGAGAGCTGCGTGAGAACAAAGTGATATAGGGGAAGCTATGGGAGGTGTGCGAAAACATGGCAATATACGTGAAGGAATGAGAGGTGTGTGAAAACACGTCAATATAGGGGAAGCGATGAGAGGTGCGCGAAAACGCAGTGATATAGGTGAATGGTATGCGAGGTGCGTGAAAACACAGTGATATAGGGGTAGGTATGAGAGATGCACGAAAACACAATGATATAGGGGAAGGTATGAGAAGTGTGCGTAAACACAACGATATAGGGGAAGGTATCAGAGATGAATGAAAACACAACGATATAGGGGAAGCTATGAGAGATGAGCGAAAACTCAGCTAAAAAGAGGAAGGTATAAAAGGTGCGCAAGAACTCGACAATATAGGCAAAGCTATGAGAGGTGAGCAAAAACACAGTGATATAGGGGAAGCTATGGGAGGTGCGCGAAAACATAGCGATTTGGGGGAACCTATGAGAGGTGTGCGAAAACCTCGCAATATATGGGAAGCTATGACAGGTGCGCGAAAACACTGCGATATATGGGAAGCTATGGGAGGTGCGTCAAAACACAGCTATATAGGGGAAGGTAAGAGAGGTGCGCTAATGCACAGCAACATAGGGGAAGTTATGAGAGGTCTGTGAAAACACAGCGATGTATGGGATGCTATGGGAGGTGCGTGAAAACACGGCGATGTAGGGGAAAGTATGAGAGGTGCACTAAAACACATCGATATGGGGAAGCTACGAGAGGTGCACGAAAACACAGCGATATAGTGGAATGTATGAGAGGTGCGCGAAAACAGAGATTTTGGGAAAGCTATGAGAGGTGCGCGAAAACAGAGCACTATAGGGGAATATATGAGAAGTGCGTGAAAACACGGCTCTATAGGGGAAGTTATGGGAGGTGTCCCAAATTACAGCGATATCGGGGAAGGTATGAGAGCTGCGTTTGAACAAAGTGATATAGGGGAAGCTATGGGAGGTGCGCGAAAACACGGCGATATGCATGAAGGAATGAGAGGTGTGTGAAAACATGTCAATATAGGGGAAGCGATGAGAGGTGTGCGAAAATGCAACGATATAGGTGGATGGTATGCGAGGTGCGTGAAAGCACAGTGATATAGGGATGGGTATGAGAGATGCACGAAAACACAGGCATATTGGGCAAGGTATCAGAGGTGCGGGAAAACACAGCGATATAGTGGAAGCTATGAGAGCTGCGAGAAAACACAGCGATATAGGCTATTGGAGTTGCGCGAAAACATAGCGATATAAGGGAAGGTAAGAGAGGTGCGAGAAAACACAGCGATATAGGGGAAGCTATGGGAGGTGCGTTAGAACATGGTGATATAGGAGAATGTATGCGAGGTGTGCGAAAACGCGGCGATACAAGGGAAGGTATAGGGGGAAGCTATGTGAGGTGCGCAAAAACAGAGTGATATAGAGGAAGGTACATGAGGTGCGCGAAAACAGCGATTTTGGGGATGCTGTGGGAGGTGCGGGAAAACACGGCGATATAGGGGAAGATATGAGAGGTGCGTGAAAAAGCAATGATTTAGGGTAAGGTATGAGAAATGCACGAAAACACAATGATATAGGGGAAGGTATAAGAGCTGTGCGAAAACACAACGATATAGGGGATGGTATCAGAGGTGAATGAAAACACAGCGATATAGGGGAAGCTACGAGAGATGAGCGAAAACTCAGCTAAAAAGGGGAAGGTATAAAAGGTGCGCGAGAACTCGGCAATGTAGGCCAAGCTATGAGAGGTGAGCAAAAACACAGCGATATAGGGGAAGCTATGGGAGGTGCGCGAAAACACAGCGATTTGGGGGAACTTATGAGAAGTGTGCGAAAACCTTGCAATATATGGGAAGCTATGACAGGTGCGCGAAAACACTGCGATATATGGGAAGGTATGGGAGGTGCATCAAAACACAGCTATATAGGGGAAGGTATGAGAGGTGCGCTAATGCACAGCAATATAGGGGAAGTTATGAGAGGTCTGCGAAAACACAGCGATGTATGGGAAGCTATGGGAGGTGCGTGAAAACACGGCGATGTAGGGGAACATATGAGAGGTGCGCTAAAACACATCGATATGGGGACGCTACGAGAGGTGCGCGAAAACACGATATAGTGGAATGTATGAGAGGTGCGCAAAAACAGAGATTTTGGGAAAGCTATGAGAGGTGCGCGAAAACACAGCACTATAGGAAATACATGAGAAGTGCGTGAAAACACGGCGATATAGGGGAAGCTATGGGAGATGTCCCAAATTACAGCGATATCGGGGAAGGTATGAGAGCTGCGTGAGAACAAAGTGATAATAGGGGAAGCTATGGGAGGTGCGCGAAAACACGGCGATATGCGTGAAGGAATGATAGGTGTGTGAAAACACGTCAATATAGGGGAAGCGATGAGAGGTGCGCTAATGCACAGCAATATGGGGGAAGTTATGAGAGGTCTGCGAAAACACAGCGATGTATGGGAAGCTATGGGAGTTGCGTGAAAACACGGCGATGTAGGGGAACGTATGAGAGGTGCGCTAAAACACATCGATATGGGGGAAGCTACGAGAGGTGCGCAAAAGCACAGCGATATAGTGGAATGTATGAGAGGTGCGCGAAAACACAGAGATTTTTGGGAAAGGAATGAGAGGTGCACGAAAACACAGTGCTAAAGGGAATACTATGAGAGGTGCGTGAAAACAAGGCGCCTATAGGGGAAGGTATAGGGAAGTGTCCGAAAATACAGCAATATAAGGGGAAGGTATGGGAGGTGCGCAAAAACACAGCGAAATATACTTGAAGGAATGAGAGGTGTGTAAAACCACGTTGATATAGGGGAACCGATGAGAGGTGCACGAAAACACAGCAAAATAGCGGAGACGTTGTGCGAGGGTGCGCAAAAAACCCAGTGATATAGGGGAAGGTATGAGAGGTGCGCAAAAACACAACGATATAGAGGAAGCTTTTTGTAGTGTGCGAAAACACAGCAATATAGGGGAAGCTATGAGAGGTGCACAAAACGCAGCGATGTAGGGGACGCTATGGGAGGTGTGCAAAAACACAGCAACACAGGGGAAGGTTTGAGAGGTGCGTGAAAACACAGTGATATATGGAAAGCTATGGGAGGTGCGCGAAAACACAGCGATATACATGAAGGGATGAGAGGTGTGTAAAAACACATTCATATAGGGGAACCGATGAGAGGTGCGCGAAAATGCAGCGATATAGGGGGACGGTATGGGAGGTGCGTGAAACACAGTGATATAGGGGAAGGTATGAGAGGTGTACGAAAACTCAACGATATAGGGGAAGCTTTGGGAGATGCGCGAAAACACAGTGATATAGGGGAAGCTATGAGAGGTGCCCGAAAACACAGCGATATAGGGGAATGTATGGGAGCTGTGCAAAAACACAGCAACACAATGGGAGGTTTGAGAGGTGCGTGAAAACACAGCCATATTGGGGAAGATATGGGAGGCGCGCAAAATCACAGCGATATATGGGAAGCTATGGCAGGTGCGTCAAAACACAGCTATATAGGGGAAGGTATGAGAGCTGCGCGAAAGCACAGCAATATAGGGGAAGTTATGAGAGGTCTGCGAAAACACAGCGATATATGGGAAGCTATGGGAGGTGCGTGAAAACACGGCGATGTAGGTGATGGTATGAGAGGTGCGCGAAAACACATCGATATGGAGAAGCTACGAGAGGTGCGCGAAAACACAGAGATTTTGGGAAAGCTCTGAGAGGTGCATGAAAACAGTGCTAAAGAGGAATATATGAGAGGTGCGTGAAAACAAGGCACTATTGGGGAAGGTATGGGAGGTGCGCAAAAACACAGCGATATAGGGGATGGTATGAGAGCTGCGTGAAAGCACAGTGATATAGGGAAAGCTATGGGTGGTGCGTGAAAACACAGCGATGTACATGAAGGAATGAGAGATGTGTAAAAACACGTTGATATAGGGGAACCGATGAGAGGTGCGCGAAAACGCAGCGATATAGGGGACGGTATGCGAGGTGCGCAAAAACCCGGTGATATAGGGGAAGGTATGAGAGGTGCACAAAAACACAACAATATAGAGGAAGATTTGGGTGGTGTGCAAAAACACAGCAATATAGGGGAAGCTATGAGAGGTGCCCGAAAACACAGCGATATAGGGGACGCTATTTAAGGTGTGCAAAATCACAGCAACACAGGGGAAGTTTTGAGAGGTGCGCGAAAACACAGTAATATAGGGGAAGCTATGGGAGGTGCGCGAAAACACAGCGATATGGGGACGCTACGAGAGGTGCGCGAAAACACGATATAGTGGAATGTATGAGAGGTGCGCAAAAACAGAGATTTTGGGAAAGCTATGAGAGGTGCGCGAAAACACAGCACTATAGGGAAATACATGAGAAGTGCGTGAAAACACGGCGATATAGGGGAAGCTATGGGAGATGTCCCAAATTACAGCGATATCGGGGAAGGTATGAGAGCTGCGTGAGAACAAAGTGATATAGGGGAAGCTATGGGAGGTGCGCGAAAACACGGCGATATGCGTGAAGGAATGATAGGTGTGTGAAAACACGTCAATATAGGGGAAGCGATGAGAGGTGCGCTAATGCACAGCAATATGGGGGAAGTTATGAGAGGTCTGCGAAAACACAGCGATGTATGGGAAGCTATGGGAGTTGCGTGAAAACACGGCGATGTAGGGGAACGTATGAGAGGTGCGCTAAAACACATCGATATGGGGAAGCTACGAGAGGTGCGCAAAAGCACAGCGATATAGTGGAATGTATGAGAGGTGCGCGAAAACACAGAGATTTTGGGAAAGGAATGAGAGGTGCACGAAAACACAGTGCTAAAGGGGAATATATGAGAGGTGCGTGAAAACAAGGCGCTATAGGGGGAAGGTATGGGAAGTGTCCGAAAATACAGCAAATATAGGGGGAAGGTATGGGAGGGTGCGGCAAAAACACAGCGATATACTTGAAGGAATGAGAGGTGTGTAAAACCACGTTGATATAGGGGAACCGATGAGAGGTGCACGAAAACACAGCAAAATAGCGGACGTTGTGCGAGGTGCGCAAAAACCCAGTGATATAGGGGAAGGTATGAGAGGTGCCGCAAAAACACAACGATATAGAGGAAGCTTTTTGTAGTGTGCGAAAACACAGCAATATAGGGGAAGCTATGAGAGGTGCACAAAAACGCAGCGATGTAGGGGACGCTATGGGAGGTGTGCAAAAACACAGCAACACAGGGGAAGGTTTGAGAGGTGCGTGAAAACACAGTGATATATGGAAAGCTATGGGAGGTGCGCGAAAACACAGCGATATACATGAAGGGATGAGAGGATGTGTAAAAACACATTCATATAGGGGAACCGATGAGAGTGGTGCGCGAAAATGCAGCGATATAGGGGACGGTATGGGAGGTGCGTGAAAACACAGTGATATAGGGGAAGGTATGAGAGGGTGTACGAAAACTCAACGATATAGGGGAAGCTTTGGGAGATGCGCGAAAACAACAGTGATATAGGGGGAAGCTATGAGAGGTGCCCGAAAACACAGCGATATAGGGGAATGTATGGGAGCTGTGCAAAAACACAGCAACACAATGGGAGGTTTGAGAGGTGCGTGAAAACACAGCCATATTGGGGAAGATATGGGAGGCCGCGCAAAATCACAGCGATATATGGGAAGCTATGGCAGGTGCGTCAAAACACAGGCTATATAAGGGGAAGGTATGAGAGCTGCGCGAAAGCACAGCAATATAGGGGAAGTTATGAGAGGTCTGCGAAAACACAGCGATATATTGGGAAGCTATGGGAGGTGCGTGAAAACACGCGGCGATGTTAGGTGATGGTATGAGAGGTGCGCGAAAAACACATCGATATGGAGAAGCTACGAGAGGTGCGCGAAAACACAGAGATTTTGGGAAAGCTCTGAGAGGTGCATGAAAACAGTGCTAAAGAGGAATATATGAGAGGTGCGTGAAAACAAGGCACTATTGGGGAAGGTATGGGAGGTGCGCAAAAACACAGCGATATAGGGGAATGGTATGAGAGGCTGCGTGAAAGCACAGTTGATATAGGGAAAGCTATGGGTGGTGCGTGAAAACACAGCGATGTACATGAAGGAATGAGAGATGTGTAAAAACACGTTGATATAGGGGAACCGATGAGAGGTGCGCGAAAACGCAGGAAGCGAAATAGGGGACGGTATGCGAGGTGCGCAAAAACCCGGTGATATAGGGGAAGGTATGAGAGAGGCTGCACAAAAACACAACAATATAGAGGAAGATTTGGGTGGTGTGCAAAAACACAGCAATATAGGGGGAAGCTATGAGAGGTGCCCGAAAACACAGCGATATAGGGGACGCTATTTAAGGTGTGCAAAATCACCAGCAACACAGGGGAAGTTTTGAGAGGTGCGCGAAAAACACAGTAATATAGGGGAAGCTATGGGAGGTGCGCGAAAACACAGCGATATACTTGAAGGAATGAGAGGTGTGTAAAAAGACATTGATATAGGGGAACCGATGAGAGGTGCGCGAAAATGCAGCGATAAGGGGAATGTATGGGAGGTACGCGAAAACACAGCACTATAGGGAAATGTATGAGAGGTGCGCGAAAAATGGCAATATAGGGGAAGTTCTGGGAGGTGCGCGGATACACAGCTATATAGGGGAAGCACTGAGACGTGCGAGGAAACACAGCTATATAGGAGAAGGTATGGAAGGTGTGCGAAAACACAGAGATACAGCAGAATGTATGAGATGTGCGCAAAAACACAGCAATATAGGGGAAGATATGGGAGGGGCGGGCGCGAAAACACAGTGATAAGGGGAATGTATGAGAGGTGCGCGAAAACATGGTGATATATATGAAGGAATAAGAGGTGTGTGAAAACATGTTGATATATGGGGGGCGGTGAGAGGTGCGTGAAAATGCAGCGATATAGAGGAAGCTATGAGAGGTGCCCAAAAACACAGCGATATAGGGGAAACTATGGGAAGTGTGCAAAAGCACAGCAATACAGGAGAAGGTATGAGAGGTGCACGAAAACACAGCGCTATAAGGGAATGTAGAGAGGTGCGTGAAAAGACGGCGATATAGGGGAAGCTATGGGGGGGTGCGCGAAAACACAGTGATTTAGGGGAAGGTATAAGAGGGAGGCGAAAACACAGCGATATACTTGAAGGTATGAGTGGTGCACGAAAACACAAAGATGTAGGGGAAACAATGCGAGGTGAACAAAAACACAGCGATATAGGGGAAGGTATAAGAGGTGCGCGAAAACACAGCGATGTAAGGGAAGGTATGAGAGGCCGGTGAAAACACAGCGACATATGGGAACCAACGAGAGGTGCGTGAAAACACAGTGATATAGTGGAATGTATGACAGGTGCGCGAAAACACAGAGATTTTGGGAAAGCTATGAGAGGTGCACGTAAACACAATGCTATAGGTGAATATATGAGAGGTGCGCGAAAACACAGTGGCAAAGGGGAAGGTATGAGAGGCCGGTGAAAACACAGCTATATATGGGAAGCTATGGGAGGTGCACAGAAGCATAGAGCTTTTGGGAAAGCTTTTGGGAAAGCTTTGAGAGATGCACGAAAACACAGCGCTATAGGAGAATGTATGGGAGGAGCACAAAAACTCGGCGATATAGGGGAAGCTATGGGAGGTGCATGAAAACACAGCAATTTATGTGAAGGTATGAGAGGGAAGCGAAAACACAGCGATAGCGCGGAAGCTATGGTAGCTGCACGAAATCACAACAATATAGGGGAAGCTCTGAGACGTGCGCAAAAGCATAGCGATATAGGTGAAGCAATGAGAGGTGCGAAAATACAGCGATACAGCAGAAGGCATGAGATGTGCGCAAAAGCACAGCAATATAGGGGAAGCTATGGGGGGGCGCGCAAAAACATAGCAATATATGGGATGGAATGGGACGTACGTGAAAACACAGCTATATAGTTGAAGGTATGAGAGGTGCACGAACACATGGCGATACAGGGGAAGTTATGAGAGGTGAGTGAAAACACAGCGGTATAGGGGAAGCTATGAGAGGTGCACGAAAACATCGCAATATACGGGAAGTTATGAGAGGTGCCCGAGAACACAGCGATATAGGGGAAGCTATACGAGGTGCGCGATAACACACCGATATAGAGGAAGGCATGAGCGGTGCGCTAAAACATGGCGATGAAGGGGAATGTATGAGAAGTGCACGAAAACACGACGATATAGAGGAAGTTATGAGAGGTGAGAGAAAACGCAGCTCGATGGGGAAGGTATGAGAGGTGCGCGAATGCACAGCGATATAGGGGAAGCTATGAGAGGTGCGCAAGTACATGGCAATGTAGGGGAATGTATGGCGGGTGCACAAAATTACAGCGATATAGGGGAAGTGATGAGAGGTGCGTGAAAACACAACAAAATAAGGGAAGCTGTGGGAGGTGCTCGAAAACACAGCAATATAGGGGAAGGTATGAGAGGTGCGCGAAAACATGGCGATATTGGCAAATCTATGAGAGGTGAGCAAAAACATTGCGATATAGAAGAAGCTATAGGTTTTCACCAAAACACAGCGATATAGGGGAAGCTATCAAAGGTGCGCAAAAACACAGCGATATACGGGAAACTATGGGAGGTGCGTGAAAACAGAGTGATAAAGGGGAAAGTATAAGAGGTACGCGAATGAACAGCAATACATGGGAAGCTATGGGAGGTGAGTGAAAACACAGCGAAATAGGGGAAGCTATAGGATGTGCATGAAAACACATTGATATTGAGGAAACTATGAGAGGTACGCGAAAACACAGCGATATAATGCAAGGTATGAGAAGTGCGCGAAAACAGCGATATAGTGGAAGGTATGAGAAGTGCGCGAAAACACAGAGATATAGGGAAATCTATGAGAGGTGCACGAAAACACAGCGATATATGGGAAGCTATGGGCGGTGCACAAAAACATAGCGATATTGGGGAAGACATGAGAGGTGCGAGAAAACACAGCAATATAGGGGAAGTTATGTGAGGTGTGCGAATACACGGCGATATGGGGGAAACCTTGGGAGGTGCGTGAAATCACAGTGATATCGGGGAAAGGATGAGAGGTGCACAATAATACAGCGATTTGGGGGAACCTATGAGAAGTGTGCGAAAACCTCGCAATATATGGGAAGCTATGACAAGTGCGCGAAAACACTGCGATATATGGGAAGCTATGGGAGGTGCGTGAAAACACGGCGATGTAGGGGAAGGTACGAGAGGTGCGCGAAAACACATCGATATAGTGGAATGTATGAGAGGTGCATGAAAACACAGAGATTTTGGGAAAGCTATGAGAGGTGCACGAAAACAGTGCTAAAGGGGAATATATGAGAGGTGCGCGAAAACAAAGCGCTATAGGGGAAGGTATGGGAGGTATCCAAAAATACAGCGCTGTAGGGGAAGGTATGGATGGTGCGCAAAAACACAACGATATAGGGGATGGTATGAGAGCTGCGCGAAAGCACACTGATATAGGGGAAGCTATGGGAGGTGCGCGAAAACACAGCGTTATACATGAAGGAATGAGAGGTGTGTAAAAACACATTGATATAGGGGAACTGATGAGAGGTACGAGAAAATGCAGCGATATAGCAGACGGTATTGGAGGTGCGTGAAAGCACAGTGATATAGGGGAAGGTATGAGAGATGTGCGAGAACACGGCGAGATAGGGGAAATTATGAGAAGTGCACGAAAACACGGCAATACGGGAGAATGTATCAGATGTGCGAAAAAACACAGCGATATAGGGGAAGTAATGATAGGAGCGAAAACATAGCGATATAAGTGAAGACATGCGAGGTGCGTGAAAACACGACGATATAGGGTAAGCTATGAGAGGTGAGCAGTAACACAGCGATCAAGGTGAAGCTATGGGATGTGCAGGAAAACAGCGATGTAGGCGAAGCTATGGGAGGTGCGCGAAAACACAGCGATATAGGGGACATATGAGATGTGCATGAATACACGGCGATATTGGGGAAGCCATGAGAGGTGCCTGAAAACACAGCGATATAGGGGAAGGTATGAGAGGTGTGCAAAATCACAGCGATATAGGAGAAGTTAAGAGAGGTGCGTGAAAACACAGCGATATAGGGGAAGGTATGAGAGGTGCACGAAGGCACAACGTTATAGGGGATGCTATGGGAGGTGTGCGAAAACACAGCGATATAGGAGACGGTATGAGATGTGCATAAAAACATGGCGATATAGGGGTAGGTATGAGAGGTGCGCGTAAACACGGCGATATAGGGGAAAGTATGAGAGGTGCGCGAAAACTTGGCGTTACAGGGGAATGCATCAGAGGTGCCAGAAAACACAGCTACGTAGTGGAATACATGAGAGGTGCACGAAAACAGGGCAATATAGTGGAAGCTATGGGATGTGCACGAAAACAGGGCGATATAGGGGAAGCTATGAGAGGTGCGCGAAAACACAGCAATATAGGGGATGCAATGGGACGTGCGCGAAAACACAGTGATATGGGGAAGGTATGAGAGGTGTGCGAGAACACGGTGATATAGGGGAAATTATGAGAGGTGTGCGAAAACACGGCAATACGGCAAAATGTATCAGATGTGCGAGAAAACACAGCGATATAGGGGAAGTATTGAGAGGAGCGAAAACATAGCGATCTAGGTGAAGACATGAGAGGTGCGCGAAAACACGGCGATATAGGGGAAGCTATGAGAGGTGAGCAAGAACACAGCAACACAGAGGAAGGTTTGAGAGGTGCGCGAAAACACAGTGATAAGAGGAATGTATGAGAGGTGCGCAAAAAGATGGCGATATAGGGGAAGCTATTGGAGGTGCGTGAATACACGTCAATATAGGGGAAGCTCTGAGATGTGCAAGAAAACACAGCTATATAGGGGAAGCTATGGAAGGTGCGCGAAAACACAGCAATATATGGGAAGGCACAGGACGTGTGCGAAAACACAGCGATGCAGGAGAATGTATGAGAGGTGCGCGAAAACACGGCGATATACGTGAAGGACTAAGAGGTGTGTGAAAACACGTTGATATATAGGAAGCGATGAGAGGTTCATGAAAACGCAGCGATATAGGGGAAGCTATGAGAGGTGCCCGAAAACACAGCGATATAGGGGAAACTATGGGAATTGTGCGAAAACACAGCCAATTGGGGAAGGTATGGGAGGTACGCGAAAAAGCAGCGATAAGGAGAATGTATGGGAGGTGCGCAAAAATACAGCGCTATAAGGGAATGTATGAGAGGTGCACAAAAAGACGGCGATACTGGGGAAGCTATGGGTGGTGTGCGAAAACACAGCGATTTACGGGAAAGTATAAGAGGGAGGCGAAAACACAGCGATATAGGGGAAGCTAAGGGAAATGTGCCAAAACACAGCAATATAGAGGAAGCTCTGAGTCATGCGCGAATACACAGCTATATAGGGGAAGCTATAGGAGATTTGCGAAAACACAGCGATACAGCAGAAGGTATGAGATGTGCGCGAAAACAGCAATATAGGGGAAGGAACAGAACATTCGTGAAAACACAGCGATGCAGCAGAATGTATGAGAGGTGTCCGAAAATACAGCAATATAGGGGAAGGTATGGGTGGTGTGCAAAAACACAGCGATATAGGGGATGGTATAAGAGCTGCGCGAAAGCACAGTGATATAGGGGAAGCTATGGGAGGTGCGCGAAAATACAGCTATATATGGGAAGGTATGGGACGTGCGCGAAAACACAGCTATATAGTTGAAGGTATGAGAGGTGCACGAAAACATGGCGATACAGGGGAAGTTATGACAGTTGAACGAAAACACAGCAGTATAGGCCAAGTTATGAGTGGTGCACAAAAACACAGCGATGTATTTGAAAGTATGAGAGGTGAGCGAAAACACGGCGATACAGGGGAAGTTATGAGAGGTGAGTGAAAACACAGCTGTATAGGGGAAGATATGAGAGGTGCGCGAAAACACGGTGTTATGGGGCAGCTATAAGAGTTGAGCGAAAATACAGACTATAGGGGAAGCTATGAGAGTTGAACAAAAACACAGCAATTTAGGAGAATCTATGAGAAGTGCACGAAAACATCGCAATATACGGGAAGCTATGAGAGGTGCCCGAGAACACAGCAAATAGGGGATGGTATGAGAGGTGCGTGAAAACATGGCGATGAAGGGGAATGTATGAGAAGTGCGCGAAAACACGGCGATATAGGGGAAGTTATGAGAGGTGAGAGAAAACGCAGCTCTATAGGGGAAGGTATGAGAGGTGCGCAAATGCACAGCAATATAGGGGAAGCTATGAGAGGTGCGCAAAAACATGGCAATATAGGGGAATGTATGAGAGGTGCGCGAAAACATGGCCATATAGGGGAATGTATGGCAGGTGCACAAAATCACAGCGATATAGGGGAAACGATGAGAGGTGCGTGAAAACACAATGAAATAGGGGAAGCTGTTGGTGGTGCCCGAAAACACAGCAATATAGTGGAAGGTATGAGAGTTGAGTGAAAACATGGCGATATTGGCAAATCTATGAGAGGTGAGCAAAAACACTGCGATATAGAAGAATCTATAGGTTTTCGCCAAAACACAGCGATATAGGGGAAGCTATCAAAGGTGCGCAAAAACACAGCGATATAGGGGAAAGTATGACAGGCACGCGAATAAACAGCGATACATGGGAAGCTATGGGAGGTGAGTGAAAACACGGCAAAATAGGGGAAGCTATGGGATGTGCATGAAAAGACATTAATATTGGGGAATCTACGAGAGGTGCGCGAAAACACAGCGATATAGTGGAAGGTATGAGAAGTGCGTGAAAACACAAAGATATAGGGAAATCTATGAGAGGTGCGCGAAAACACAGCAATATATGGGAAGCTATGGGAGGTGCGTCAAAACACAGCAATATAGGGGAAGTTATGAGAGGTCTGCGAAAACACAGCGATATATGGGAAGCTATGGGAGGTGCGTGAAAACACGGTGATGTAGGGGAAGGTATGAGAGGTGCGCGAAAACACATCGATATGGGGAATTTACGATAGGTGCACCAAAACACAGCGATATAGTGGAATGTATGAGAGGTGCGCAAAAACACAGAGATTTTGGGAAAGCTATGAGAGGTGCACGAAAACACAGCGCTATACGGGAAGGTATGGGAGGTGTCCGAAAATACAGCGATATAGGGGAAGGTATGGGTGGTGCGCAAATACACAGCGATATAGGAGATGGTATAAGAGCTGCGTGAAAGCACAGTGATATAGGGGAAGCTATGGGAGGTGCGCAAAAACACAACGATATACATGAAGGAATGAGAGGTGTGTAAAAACACGTTGATATAGGGGAAGCTCTTGGGAGGTGCCCGAAAACACAGAGATATAGCGGAAGCTATAGAAGGTGCGCGAAAACACAGCAATATATGGGAAGGTACGGGACGTGTGCGAAAACACAGCGATGCAGGAGAATGTATGAGAGGTGCGCGAAAACACGGCGATATACGTGAAGGAATAAGAGGTGTGTGAAAACACGTCGATATATGGGAAGCGATGAAACGTGCGTGAAAACGCAGCGATATAAGGGAAGCTATGAGAGCTGCCCGAAAACACAGCGATATAGGGGAAACTATGGGAAGTGTGCGAAAACACAGCGATACAGGGGAAGTTATGAGAGGCAGGCGAAAACACAGCCATATTGGGGAAGGTATAGGAGGTGTGCGAAAAAACAGTGATAAGGAGAATGTATGTAAGGTGCGCGAAAATACAGCGCTATCAGGGAATGTATGAGAGGTGCGCGAAAAGACGGTGATATAGGGAAAGCTATGGGAGGTGCGCGAAAACACAGCGATTTAGGGGAAGGTATAAGAGGGAGGCGAAAACACAGCGATTCAGGGGAAGTTATGAGAGGTCAGCAAAAACACAGCTATATAGGGGAAGATATGAGAGGTGCGCAAAAACACGGCGATATAGGAGAAGTTATAAGAGCTGCGCGAAAACAGAGCGATATACGGGAAGGCATGGGAGGTGCGAGAAAACACCGCGATATAGAGGAAGATATGAGAGGTGCACGAAAAGACAGCGATATGGGGGAAGGTATGACAGGAGCGCGAAAACACATCAATATTGGGGAAGCTACGAGAGGTGCGCGAAAACACATCGATATACTTGAAGGTATGAGAGGTGCATGAAAACACAACGATGTAGGGGAAGCAATGAAAGGTAGGCGAAAACACACTGATATAGGGGAACGTATGAGAGGTGCGTGAAAACACAGCGATATAGTGGAATGTATGAGAGGTGCGCAAAAACACGGCAATATAGGAGAAGGTATGAGAAATGAGCGAAAACTCAGCTAAAAAAGGGAAGGTATGAGAGATGCGTGAGAACACTGCGATATAGGCAAATCTATCAGAGGTGAGCAAAAACACAGCGATATAGGGGAAGCTATTGGTGGTGCGCCAAACACAGCGATATAGGGGAAGCTATTGGAGGTGTGCGAAAACACAGCGATATAGGGGAAGCTATGAGAGGTGCGTGGAAACACAGCGATATAGGGGAAGCTATGGGTGGTGTGCAAAAACACAGCGATAAGGGGAAGCTATGGGAGGTGCGTGAAAACACAGTGATTTAGGGGAAGGTATGAGAGGGAGGCGAAAACATAGCAATATAGGGGAAGGTATGAGAGGTGCGTGATAACACTGCGATATAGCGGAAGCTATGAGCGGTGCGCAACAACATGGTGATGTAGGGGAATGTATGAGAGGTGCGCGAAAACACGACGATATAGGGGAAGCTATGAGAGGTGAGCGAAAACGCAGCGATATATGGGAAGCTATGGGAGGTGCACGATAACAGAGTGATATAGGGGAAGCTATGAGAGTTGCGCGACAACGCAGCGATATATGGGAAGCTATGGGAGGTGCACGATAACAGAGCAATATAGGGGAAGGTATGGGAGATGCGAGAAAACACAGCACTATAGTGGAATATATGAGAAGTTCGCAAAAACACGGCGATATACAGGAAGCTATGGGAGGTGCGCGGAAACTGAGCAAAGTATGGGAAGGTATGGGACTTGCGAGAAAACACTGCGATATAGTGGAAGGTATGAGAGGTGCGTGAAAACATTGCGATATAGGAGAATGTATGACAGGTGCGCGAAAACACTGCGATATAGGGGAAGGTATGAGAGGTGCACGAAAACACAGCGATATAGGGGAAGCTAGGGGATGTGCATGAAAACACAGCAATATGAGGAAGTTATGAGAGGTGTACTAAAACACAGCAATATGGGGGAAGGTATAAGAGGTCTGCGAAACCACGGCGATATAGTGGTAGGTATGAGAGGTGTGCAAAAAGACAGTGATATGCGGGAAGCTATGAGAGGTGCGCGAAAACACAGCAATATGGGGAAGGTATGAGAGCTGTGCGTAAACACATCGATACAGGGGAAGCTATGAGAGGTGCGTGAAAACACAGCGATAAAGGTGAAGGTATGCGAGGTGCGCGAAAACACAGCTATAAGGGGAAGCTATGAGAGGTCCGCGAAAACGCAGCGATATATGGGAAGCTATGGGAGGTGCGCGATAACAGAATGATATAGGGGAAGGTATGGGAGATGCGAGAAAACACAGCACTATAGTGGAATATATGAGAAGTGCACAAAAACACGGCAATATAGAGGATGCTATGGGAGGTGCACGGAAACTGAGCAAAATATGGGAAGGTATGGGATGTGCGAGAAAACACGGCGATGTAGGAGAATGTATGAGAGGTGCGCGAAAACACTGCGATATAGGTGAATGTATGAGAGCTGTGCGTAAACACATCGATACAGGGGAAGCTATGAGAGGTGCGTGAAAACACAGCGATAAAGGTGAAGGTATGCGAGGTGCGCGAAAACACAGCTATAAGGGGAAGCTATGAGAGGTCCGCGAAAACGCAGCGATATATGGGAAGCTATGGGAGGTGCGCGATAACAGAATGATATAGGGGAAGGTATGGGAGATGCGAGAAAACACAGCACTATAGTGGAATATATGAGAAGTGCACAAAAACACGGCAATATAGAGGATGCTATGGGAGGTGCACGGAAACTGAGCAAAATATGGGAAGGTATGGGATGTGCGAGAAAACACGGCGATGTAGGAGAATGTATGAGAGGTGCGCGAAAACACTGCGATATAGGTGAATGTATGGGAGGTGCGCGAAAACACAGTGATATTGGCGAAGCTAAGGGATGTGCGTGAAAACACGGCAATGTATGTGAAGGTATGAGAGTTGCATGAAAACACGTCGATATAGGGGAAGGTATGAGGGATGAGCGAATACTCAGCTAAAAAGGGGAAGGTTTGAGAGGTGCGGTAGAACACGGCGATATAGGCATAGCTCTGAGAGGTCAGCAAAAACACAGCAACATAGTGGAAGTTATGAGAGGTTCGCGAAAACACAACGATATAGGGGAAGCTATGCGAGGTTAGGGAAAACAGGGTGATATAGAGGAAGCTATGGGAGGTGCGTGAAAACATAGCCATATGAGGAAGATATGAAAGGTGCACTAAGACACAGCAATATAGGGGAAGGTATGAGAGGTCTGCGAAAACACGACGATATAGTGGTAGGTATGAGAGGTGCGCGAAAACACGGCGATATAGGGGAAGGTATGTGAGGTGCGTGAAAACACATCAATATTGGGGAAGCTACGAGAGGTGCGCGAAAACACATCGATATACTTGAAGGTATGAGAGGTGCATGAAAACACAACGATGTAGGGGAAGCAATGAAAGGTAGGCGAAAACACACTGATATAGGGGAACGTATGAGAGGTGCGCAAAAACACAGCGATGTAAGGGAAGGTATGAGAGGCCGGTGAAAACACAGCGACATATGGGAAGCTACGAGAGGTGCGTGAAAACACAGCGATATAGTGGAATGTATGAGAGGTGCGCAAAAACACGGCAATATAGGAGAAGGTATGAGAAATGAGCGAAAACTCAGCTAAAAAAGGGAAGGTATGAGAGATGCGTGAGAACACTGCGATATAGGCAAATCTATCAGAGGTGAGCAAAAACACAGCGATATAGGGGAAGCTATTGGTGGTGCGCCAAACACAGCGATATAGGGGAAGCTATTGGAGGTGTGCGAAAACACAGCGATATAGGGGAAGCTATGAGAGGTGCATGGAAACACAGCGATATAGGGGAAGCTATGGGTGGTGTGCAAAAACACAGCGATAAGGGGAAGCTATGGGAGGTGCGTGAAAACACAGTGATTTAGGGGAAGGTATGAGAGGGAGGCGAAAACATAGCAATATAGGGGAAGGTATGAGAGGTGCGTGATATCACTGCGATATAGCGGAAGCTATGAGCGGTGCGCAACAACATGGTGATGTAGGGGAATGTATGAGAGGTGCGCGAAAACACGACGATATAGGGGAAGCTATGAGAGGTGAGCGAAAATGCAGCGATATATGGGAAGCTATGGGAGGTGCACGATAACAGAGTGATATAGGGGAAGCTATGAGAGTTGCGCGACAACGCAGCGATATATGGGAAGCTATGGGAGGTGCACGATAACAGAGCAATATAGGGGAAGGTATGGGAGATGCGAGAAAACACAGCACTATAGTGGAATATATGAGAAGTTCGCAAAAACACGGCGATATACAGGAAGCTATGGGAGGTGCGCGGAAACTGAGCAAAGTATGGGAAGGTATGGGACTTGCGAGAAAACACTGCGATATAGAGGAAGCTATGGGAGGTGCGTGAAAACATAGCCATATGAGGAAGATATGAAAGGTGCACTAAGACACAGCAATATAGGGGAAGGTATGAGAGGTCTGCGAAAACACGACGATATAGTGGTAGGTATGAGAGGTGCGCGAAAACACGGCGATATAGGGGAAGGTATGTGAGGTGCGTGAAAACACAGCAATATAGGGGAAGCTATGAGAGGTGCGCCAAAACACGGCGATATAGGGGAAGGTATGAGAGGTGCGCGAAAAAGCAGTGATATAGTGGAAGCTATGGGAGGTGCGCGAACACACCGTGATATACATAAATGTATGAGAGGTGCTTGAAAACAGGTCGATATAGGGGAAGCGACAAGAGGTGAGTGAAAATGCAGCGATATAGGGGATGGTGTTAGAGGTGCACAAAAACACAGCATTTCGAGGAAGCTGTGGAAGGTGCGCAAAAACACAGCGATATAGGGGAAGCTATGGGAGGTGCGCAAAAACACAGCGATATATGGGAAGCTATGGGAGGTGCGTGAAAATACGGCGATATAGGGGAAGGTATGAGAGGTGCTTGAAACACGTCGACATAGGGGAAGGTATGAGAGATGAGTGAAAACTCAGCTAAAAAGGGGAAGGTATGAGAGGTGCACAAATATACAACGATTTAGGGGAAGCTTTGAGAGGTGTGCGAAAACATCACAATATATGGCAAGCTATGAGAGGTGTGCGAAAACAGCGATATGGCGGAAGCTCTGGGAGGTATGCGAAAACACAGCAATATTAGGGAAGCTATGAGAACTGTTTGATATCACAGCAATATAGCGGAAGATATGAGAGGTGCGTGAAAACACGACAATATAGGGGAAGCAATGGGACGTATGCGAAAACACAGTGATACAGGAGAAGTTATGAGAAGTGCTCGAAAACACAGCCATATTGGGGCAGATATGGGAGGTGCGCGAAAACTCAGCGATAAGGGGAAAATATGCGAGGTGCGCGAAAACACAGTGATATAGGGGAAGCTACGAGAGGTCTGCAAAAACACGGCGATATAGGGGCAGTTATGAGAGGTGTGCGAAAACACAATGATATAGGGGAAGCTATGACAGGTGCGCGAAACACATCGATGTAATGGAAGGTATGAGAGATGCGTAAAAACACAACAATACAAGGGAAGATATGCGAGGTGCGTGAAAACACAGCCATATTGGGGCAGATATGGGAGGCGCGCGAAAACTCAGCGATAAGGGGAAACTATGCGAGGTGCGCGAAAACACAGTGATATAGGGGAAGCTATGAGAGGTCTGCAAAAACACGGCGATATAGGGGCAGTGATGAGAGGTGTGCGAAAACACAATGATATAGGGGAAGGTATGAGAGATGCGTAAAAACACAACAATACAAGGGAAGATATGCGAGGTGCGTGAAAACACAGCGATATAGGGTAAGGTATGGGAGGTGCGTGAAAAAGCAGTGATATAGGGGAAGCTATGGGAGGTGCGCGAACACACGGTGATATACGTAAATGTATGAGAGGTGCTTGAAAACAGTTCGATATAGGGGAAGCGACGAGAGGTGGGCGAAAATGCAGCGATATAGGGGACGGTATGAGATGTGCGTGAAAACACAACGATATAGGGGAAGGTATTAGAGGTGCACAAAAACACAGCGATTTCGAGGAAGCTGTGGGAGGTGCGCAAAAACATAGCGATATAGGGGAAGCTATCAGAGGTTTGCGAAAACACAGCGATATAGAGGAAGGTATGATTGGCACGCAAAAAAACAGCGATATAGGTGAAGCTATGGGATGTGCGCAAAAACACAACGATATAGGGGAAGGTATGATAGGCACGCAAAAAAACAGCGATATATATTTGAAGCTAGGGGAGGTGTGTGAAAATACGGCGATATAGGGGAAGGTATAAGAGGTGCGTGAAACACGTCGACATAGGGGAAGGTATGAGAGATGAGTGAAAACTCAGCTAAAAAGGGAAGGTATGAGAGGTGCGCGAAAACACAACGATATTGGGGAAGCTATGTGAGGTGCACGAAAACACAGCGATTTAGGGGAGGCTATAAGAGGTGAGCGAAAACATTACAATATATGGCAAGCTATGAGAGGTGAGCAAAAACAGCGATATGGCGGAAGCTATGGGAGGCATACAAAAACATAGCAATATAGGGGAAGCTATGAGAGCCGTTTGATAACACAGCGATATAGGGGAAGATATGATAGGTGCGTGAAAACACGATGATATAGGGGAAACTATGGGAAGTGTGCGAAAACAGAGCAATACAGGAGAAGTTATGAGAGGTGTGCGATAACACAGCCATGTTGGGGAAGGTATGGGAGGTGCGCGAAAACACAGCACTATAGTGTAATATATGATACGTGCGAGTAAACACGGCTATATAGAGGAAGATATGGGACCTGTGCGAAAACACGGCGATACAGGGGAATGTATGAGAGGTGCGTGAATACACGTCACTATTGGGGAAGGTATTAGGGATGAGCGAATACTCAGCTAAAAAGGGGAAGGTGTGAGACGTGTGCGAGAACACGGCGATATAGGCAAAGCTATGAGAGGTCAGCAAAAACACAACGACATAGAGGAAGTTATGAGAGGTGCGCGAAAACACAACGATATAGGGGAAGCTATGTGAGGTGCGCGAAAACAGGGTGATATAGAGGAAGCTATGGGAGGCTCGTGAAAACACAGCCATATGAGGAAGATATGAGAGGTGCACTAAAACACAGCAATATAGGGGAAGGTATGAGAGGTCTGCGAAAACACGGCGATATAGTGGTAGGTATGAGGGGTGTGCGAAAACACGATGATATAGGGGAAACTATGACAGGTGCGCGAAACACATCGATATAGTGGAAGGTATGAGAGGTGCGCAAAAACACAACAATACAGGGAAAGATATGCGAGGTGCGAGAAAACACAGCGATATAGGGAAAGGTATGGGAGGTGCACGAAAACGCGGCTATATAAGGGAAGCTATGAGAGGTGCGCGAAAACACAGCGATATAGGGGAAGGTATGGGAGGTGCGTGAAAAAGCAGTGATATAGGGGAAGCTATGGGAGGTGCGCGAACACACGGTGATATACGTAAATGTATGAGAGGTGCTTGAAAACAGTTCGATATAGGGGAAGCGACGAGAGGTGGGCGAAAATGCAGCGATATAAGGGACGGTATGAGATGTGCGTGAAAACACAACGGTATAGGGGAAGGTATTAGAGGTGCACAAAAACACAGCGATTTCGAGGGAGCTGTGGGAGGTGCGCAAAAACATAGCGATATAGGGGAAGCTATCAGAGGTGCGCGAAAACACAACGATATAGAGGAAGTTATGATAGGCATGCAAAAAAAACAGCGATATAGGTGAAGCTATGGGAGGTGCACAAAAACACAGCGATATAGGGAAAGGTAAGATAGGCACGCAAAAAAACAGCGAATTATGAGAAGCTAGGGGAGGTGCGTGAAAATACGGTGATATAGGGGAAGGTATAAGCGGTGCATGAAACATGTCGACATAGGGGAAGGTATGAGAGATGAGTGAAAACTCAGCTAAAAAGGGAAGGTGTGAGAGGTGCGCGAAAACACAACGATATTGGGGAAGCTATGCGAGGTGCGCGAAAACACAGCGATTTAGGGGAAGCTATGAGAGGTGTGCGAAAACATTACAATATATGGCAAGCTATGAGAGGTGTGCGAAAACAGCGATATGGCGGAAGCTCTGGGAGGCATACGAAAACACAGCAATATAGGGGAAGCTATGAGAGCCGTTTGATAACACAGTGATATAGGGGAAGATATGAGAGCTGCGTGAAAACACGATAATATAGGGGAAGCGATGGGAAGTGTGCGAAAACACAGAGATACAGGAGAAGTTATGAGAGGTGCGCGAAAACACAGTTATATTGGGACAGATATGGGAGGTGCGTGAAAACACAACAATATAGGGAAAGGTATGAGAGGTGCGCGAAAACATGGCGATATAGGGGAATCTATGGGAGGTGCGTGAAAACACAGCAATATACGGAAAACTCTCAGACGTGAGCGAAAACACAGCGATATAGGGGAAGCTATGGGAGGTGTGCGAAAACACAGTGATACAGCGGAATGTATGAGATGTGCGTGAAAACACAGCAATACAGCGGAAGCTGTGGGAGGTGCAAGAAAACACAGCAATATATGGGAAGATATGAGACGTGCATGAAAACACAGTGATATAGGGGTAGGTATGCGAGGAGTGTGAAAACACAATGATATATGGGAAGCTATAGGAGGTGTCGAAAACAGAGCGATTTTGGGGAAGGTATGAGAGGTGCGAAAAAACACAGCGATATGGGGAAGCTATGAGAGGTGCGCAAAAACACATCGATATAGTGGAAGTAATGAGAGGTGCACGAAAACACAAGGACATAAGGGAAGGTATGCGAGCTGCGCGAAAACACGGCGATATAGGGGAAGGTATGACAGGTGCAAGACAACACAGCAATATAGGGGAAGTTACGGGTGGTGCGTGAAAAGACAGCGATATAGGAGAAGGAATGAGAGGTGCGTGATAACACATCGATGTAGGGGAAGCTATGCGACGTGTGCCAGAACACGGTTATATGGGAGAAGATATGAGAGGTGTGCAAAAGCACAGCGATTTGGGGAAATCGATGAGAGGTGCGTGAAAACATCGCAATTTCTGGGAAGCTAGGATAGGTGCGCGAAATCACGGCGAAAAAGGGGAAGCTATGGGAGGTGCGTGAAAACACAGCGATGTAGGGGAAGTTATGAGAGGTACGGGAAAACACATCAATATAGTGGAAGGTATGTAAGGTGCGCGAAAACACAGCGATATAGGGGAAGCTATGAGAGGTCTGCGAAAATACGCGTTGTAGGGGCAGCTATGAGAGGTGCGTGTAAACACATCGATGCAGGGGAAGCTACGAGAGGTGCACGAAAACACAAAGACATAGGGGAAAGTATGCGAGGTGCGTGAAAACACAGCGATAGAGGGGAAGCTATGACAGGTGCGCGAAAACACATCGATACAGGGGAAGCTACGAGAGGTGCGTGAACACATCGATATAGTGCAAGGTATGAGATTTGAGCAAATACACAACGATATAGCGGAAGGTATGCGAGGTGCGCGAAAATACAGCAATATAGGGGAAGCTATGAGAGGTGCGTGAAAACACGGTGATATAGGGGAAACTATCAGAGGGGACCGTTGACTCAGCGATATGTTCGACGGTATAAGAGGTGCACCAAAACACAACCATATAGGGGAATCTATGGGAGGAGAGCGAAAACATAGCGATATAGGGATAGCTATGAGAAGTGCACGAAAACGCAGTGATATATGGGAAGCTACGGGAGGTGCGCGAAAACTGAGGGATATAGAGGAAGGTATGAGAGGTGCGAGAAAGCACAGTGATATATGGGAAGCTATGGGAGGTGCGTGAAAACACGGCTTTATATGAGAAAATATGAGATGTGCGTGAAAACACAGAGATGTAGGGGAAGGTATGAGTGGTGTGAGAAAATGCAGCGATATATGGGAAGCTATGGGAGGTGCACGACAACAGAGCGATATATGGGAAGGTATGAGAGGTGCACAAAAACGCAGCGATATAACGGAATGTATGAGATGTGCGCGAAAACACAGCAATACAGGGGAAGCTGTGGGAGGTGCAAGAAAACACAGCAATATATGGGAAGGCATGGGACGTGCTTGAAAACACAGTAATATGGGGTAGGTATGCGAGGAGCGTGAAAACACAGTGATATATGGGAAACTATGGGAGGTGCGCGAAAACAGAGCGATTTTGGGGAAGGTATGAGAGGTGCGAGAAAACACAACGATATAGGGGAAGCTGTGAGAGGTGCACGAAAACACATCGATATAGTGGAAGATATGAGATTTGCGCAAAAACACTACGATATAGTGGAAGGTATGCAAGGTGCACGAAAACACAGCGATATAGGGGAAGCTATGAGTGGTGCGCGAAAACACGGTGATTCAGGGGAAGCTATGAAAGGGGACAGTTAACTCGGCGATATGTGCGACGGTATGAGAGGTGCACGAAAACACAACGATATAGGGGAAGCTATGGGAGGTGAGCAAAAACATGGCGATATAGGGGAGTGTATGACAGGCGCAAGAAAACACAGCAATATAGGGGAAGCTACGGGAGATGCGTGAAAAGACGGCGATATAGGAGAAGGAATGAGAGATGCATGAAAACACAGCGATATAGGGGAAGGTATGAGAGGTGCGCGTAAACACGGCGAAAAAGGGGAAGCTATGGGAGGTGCGTGAAAATACAGCGATATAGGGGAAGGTATGAGAGGTGCATGAAAACACAGTGATATAGGGGAAGCTATGGGAGATGAGCGAAAACATAGTGATATAGGGAAAGCTATGAGACGTACGCGAAAACACAGTGATATAGGGCAAGGTATGACATGTGCAAGAAAACACAGCAATATAGGGGAAGCTACCGGAGGTGCATGAAAAGACGGCGATATAGGAGAAGTTATGAGAGGTGCGTGAAAACACAGCGATGTAGGGGAAGCTATGCGATGTGCACCAGAACACGGCTATAAGGAAGAAGTTATGAGAGGTGTGCAAAAACACAGCGATTTACGAAAAGCGATAGGTGGTGCGCGAAAGCATCGCAATATATGGGAAGCTAGGAGAGGTGCTCGAAAATACGGCGAAAAAGGGGAGGCTATGGGAGGTGCGTGAAAACACAGCGTTATAGGGGAAGTTTTGAGAGGTACGCGAAAACACATCGATATACGGGAAGCTATGAGAGGTCTGCGAAAACACGTGTTATAGGGGCAGCTATGAGAGGTGCGCGAAAACACACCGATGCGGGAGAAGCTACGAGAGGTGCACGAAAACTCAACGACACAGGGGAAGGTATGCGAGCTGCACGAAAACACAACGATATAGCGGAAAGTATGCGAGGTGTGCGAAAACACAGCGATATAGGGGCAGCTATGAGAGGTGCGCGAAAACACACCGATGCAGGAGAAGCTACGAGAGGTGCGCAAAAACATCGACATAGTGGAAGGTATGAGATTTGCGCAAAAACACAACAATATAGCGGAAGGTATGCGAGGTGTGCGAAAACACAGCGATATAGGGGAAGCTATGAGAGGTGCGCGAAAACACGGCGATACAGGGGAAGCTATGATAGGGGACAGTAAACTCAGCGATATGTGCGACAGTATGAGAGGTGCACGAAAACACAGCGAATAGGGGAAGCTATGGGAGGTGCGTGAAAACACAGCGATATAGGGGAAGGTATGAGAGGTACGTGAAAACACATCGATATAGTAGAAGGTATGTGAGGTGCACGAAAACGCAGCGATATGGGGAAGCTATGAGAGGTCTGCGAAAACACGCGTAATAGGGGCAGCTAAAAGAGATGCGCGAAAACACATCGATGCAGGAAAAGTTACGAGAGGTGCACAAAAGCACAACGACATACGGGAAGGTATGCGAGGTGCTCGAAAACACGGCGATATAGGGGAAGCTATGAGAGGGGACCGTTAAATCAGCGATATGTGCAACGGTATGAGAGGTGCATGAAAACACAGCGATGTGGGGGAAGCTATGAGAGGTGTGTGAAAACATCACAATATATGGCAAGCTATGAGAGGTGTGCAAAAACAGCGATATGGACGAAGCTTTGGGAGTTATACGAAAACACAGCAATATAGGGGAAGCTATGAGAGCCATTTGATAACACAGCGATATAGGGGAAGATATGAGAGGTGCATGAAAACACGACAATATAGGGGAAGCAATGGGAAGTGTGCGAAAACACAGAGATACAGGAGAAGTTATGAGAGGTGCGCGAAAACACAGCTATATTGGGGCAGATATGGGAGGTGCGCGACAACTCAGCTATAAGGGGAAGGTATGCGAGGTGCGCGAAAACACAACGATATAGGGGAAGCTATGAGAGGTCTGCAAAAACACGGCGATATAGGGGCAGTTTTGAGAGGTGCGTGTAAACTACGAGAGGTGCGCGAAACACATCGATATAGTAGAAGGTATGAGAGGTGCGCAAAAACACAACAATATAGGGAAAGGTATGAGAGGTGCGCAAAAACATGGCGATATAGAGGAATCTATGGGAGGTGCGTGAAAACACAGCAATATACGGAAAGCTCTCAGACGTGAGCGAAAACACAGCAATACAGCGGAATGAATGAGATGTGCGTGAAAACACAGCAATACAGTGGAAGCTGTGGGAGGTGCAAGAAAACACAGCAATACATGGGAAGATATGAGACTTGCGTAAAAACACAGTGATATAGGGGTAGGTATGCGAGGAGTATGAGAACACAGTGATATATGGGAAGCTATAGGAGGTGTGCGAAAACAGAGCGATCTTGGGGAAGGTATGAGAGGTGAGAGAAAACACAACGATATGGGGAAGCTATGAGAGGTGCGCGAAAACACATCGATATAGTGGAAGTAATGAGAGGTGCACGAAAACACAACGACATAATGGAAGGTATGCGAGCTGCGCGAAAACACGGCGATATAGGGGAAGGTATAACAGGTGCAAGACAACACAGCAATATAGGGGAAGCTACGGGTGGTGCGTGAAAAGACAGCGATATAGGAGAAGGAATGAGAGGTACACGAAAACACATCGATATAGTGGAAGGTATGTGAGGTGCGCGAAAACGCAGCGATATAGGGGAAGCTATGAGAGGTCTGCGAAAACACGCATAATAGGGGCAGCTAAAAGAGATGCGCGAAAACACATCGATGCAGGAAAAGTTACGAGAGGTGCACGAAAGCACAACGACATAGGGGAAGGTATGCGAGGTGCGTGAAAACACAGCGATATAGGGGAAGCTATGAGTGATGCGCGAAAACACGGCGATATAGGGGAAGCTATGAGAGGAGACCGTTAACTCAGCGATATGTACGACGGTATGAGAGGTGCACGAAAACACAGCGATGTAGGGGAAGCTATGGGAGGTGAGCGAAAACATAGTGATATAGGAATAGCTATGAGAGGTGCGTGAAAACGCAGTGATATATGGGAAGCTACGGCAGGTGCGCGAAAGCTGAGGGATATTTGGGAAGGTATGAGAGGTGCGAGAAAACACAGCGATATAGGGGAAGGTATGACAGGTGCGCGAAAAGACGTCGATACAGGGGAAGCTACGAGAGATGCGCGAACACATCGATATAGTGGAAGGTATGAGATTTGCGCAAAAACACTACGATATAGCGGAAGGTACGCGAGGTGTACGAAAACACGGCGATATAGGGGAAGCTATGAGAGGGGACCGTTAACTCAGCAATATGTACGACGGTATGAGAGGTGCACGAAAACACAGTGATGTGGGGGAAGCTATGGGAGGTGAGCGAAAACATAGTGATATAGGAATAGATATGAGAGGTGCGTGAAAACGCAGTGATATATGGGAAGCTACGGCAGGTGCGCGAAAGCTGAGGGATATTTGGGAAGGTATGAGAGGTGCGAGAAAACACAGCGATATAGGGGAAGGTATGACAGGTGCGCGAAAAGACGTCGATACAGGGGAAGCTACGAGAGATGCGCGAACACATCGATATAGTGGAAGGTATGAGATTTGCGCAAAAACACTACGATATAGCGGAAGGTACGCGAGGTGTGCGAAAACACAGCGATATAGGGGAAGCTATGAGAGGTGCGCGAAAACACGGCAATACAGGGGAAGCTATGAGAGGGGACAGTAAACTCAGCGATATGTGCGACGGTATGAGAGGTGCACGAAAACACAGCGATATAGGGGAAGCTATGGGAGGTGAGCGAAAACATCTTGAAACAGGAAGCTATGGGAGGTGCGTGAAAACACAGCGATATAGGGGAAGTTATGCGAGGTACGCGAAAACACATCGATATAGTGGAAGGTATGTGAGGTGCGCGAAAACGCAGTGATATAGGGGAATCTATGAGAGGTCTGTGAAAACATGCGTAATAGGGGCAGCTAAAAGAGATGCGCGAAAGCACATCGATGCAGGAAAAGCTACGAGAGGTGCACGAAAACACGGCGAAAAAGGGGAAGCTATGGGAGGTGCGTGAAAGCACAGCGATATATGGGAAGGTATGAGAGGTGCGCGAAAGCACATCAATATAGTGGAAGGTATGTGAGAAGCACGAAAACACAATGACATAGGGGAAGGTATGTGAGGTGTACGAAAACACAGCGATATAGGGGAAGCTATGAGATGTGTGCGAAAACACGGTGATATAGGGGAAGGTATGACAGGTGCAAGAAAACACTGCAATATAAGGGAAGCTACGTGAGGTGCGTGAAAAGACGGCGATATAGGAGAAGGCATGAGAGGTGCGCGAAAACACTACGATATAGCGGAAGGTACGCGAGGTGTACGAAAACACGGCGATATAGGGGAAGCTATGAGAGGGGACCGTTAACTCAGCAATATGTACGACGGTATGAGAGGTGCACGAAAACACAGTGATGTGGGGGAAGCTATGGGAGGTGAGCGAAAACATAGTGATATAGGGATAGATATGAGAGGTGCGTGAAAACGCAGTGATATATGGGAAGCTACGGCAGGTGCGCGAAAGCTGAGGGATATTTGGGAAGGTATGAGAGGTGCGAGAAAACACAGCGATATAGGGGAAGGTATGACAGGTGCGCGAAAAGACGTCGATACAGGGGAAGCTACGAGAGATGCGCGAACACATCGATATAGTGGAAGGTATGAGATTTGCGCAAAAACACTACGATATAGCGGAAGGTACGCGAGGTGTGCGAAAACACAGCGATATAGGGGAAGCTATGAGAGGTGCGCGAAAACACGGCAATACAGGGGAAGCTATGAGAGGGGACAGTAAACTCAGCGATATGTGCGACGGTATGAGAGGTGCACGAAAACACAGCGATATAGGGGAAGCTATGGGAGGTGAGCGAAAACATCTTGAAACGGGAAGCTATGGGAGGTGCGTGAAAACACAGCGATATAGGGGAAGTTATGCGAGGTACGCGAAAACACATCGATATAGTGGAAGGTATGTGAGGTGCGCGAAAACGCAGTGATATAGGGGAAGCTATGAGAGGTCTGTGAAAACATGCGTAATAGGGGCAGCTAAAAGAGATGCGCGAAAGCACATCGATGCAGGAATAGCTACGAGAGGTGCACGAAAACACGGCGAAAAAGGGGAAGCTATGGGAGGTGCGTGAAAGCACAGCGATATATGGGAAGGTATGAGAGGTGCGCGAAAGCACATCAATATAGTGGAAGGTATGTGAGAAGCACGAAAACACAATGACATAGGGGAAGGTATGTGAGGTGTACGAAAACACAGCGATATAGGGGAAGCTATGAGATGTGTGCGAAAACACGGTGATATAGGGGAAGGTATGACAGGTGCAAGAAAACACTGCAATATAAGGGAAGCTACGTGAGGTGCGTGAAAAGACGGCGATATAGGAGAAGGCATGAGAGGTGCGCGAAAACACTGCGATGTAGGGGAAGCTATGCAAGGTGCGCCAGAACACGGCTATATGGGGGAAGATATGAGAGGTGCGCAAAAACACAGCATTTTGGGGAAAGCAATGAGAGGTGCGCGAAAACATCGCAATATATGGGAAGCTATGAGAGGTGCGTGAAAACACGGCAAAATAGGCGAAGCTATGGGAGGTGCGTGAAAAGACGGCGATAACGTAGAAGGCATGAGAGATACGCAAGAATACAGCAATGTAGGGGAAGCTATGCGAAGTGCGCCAGTACACGGCAATATGGGGGAAGATATGAGAGGTGCGCAAAAATATGGCGATTTGCGGAAAGCGATGAGAGGTGCGCGAAAACACAGCGACCGAGGGGAAGGCATGAGAGGTGTGTGAAAACACATCGATACAGGGGAAGCTACGAGAGGTGCGCGAAAGCACATCGATATAGTGGAAGCTATGAGAGGTGCTCAAAAACACAACGATGCGTGACCACAAGACCATAAATGTGAAGATATGAGAGGTGCTTGAAAACACGTCAATATAGGGGAAGGGATGAGAGGAGCGCGAAAATGCAGCGATATAGGGGAAACTATGAGAGGTGCGAGAAAACATAGCGATATAGGCTGTGTTTTTGCACATCACTCATACCTTCCTTTGTATTGCGGTGTTTTTGCACACCTCCCATAGCTTCCCCAATATCATTGTGTTTTTGCACACCTCTCACACCTTCCCCCATATCGCCGTGTTTTCCTGTACCTCTAATATCTTCCCCTATATCGCTGTGTTATCAAGCAGCTCTCATAGCTTCCACTATATTGCTATGTTGTCGCATAACTCCCATAGATATTAGAGGTACAGAAAACACAGCCATAATGGGGAAGCTCTGGAAGGTGCACAAAAACACAACGATAAGGGGAAGGTATGGGAGTTGTGCGAAAACACAGCGCTATAGGGGAAGCTATGAGAGGTGCGCAAAAACATTGCAATATATGGCAAGCTATGAGACGTGTGAAAAAACAGCGATATAGCAGAAGCTAAGGGAGGTATGCTACAACACAGCAATATGGGAAAGATTTGAGAGGTGCACGAAAACACGGCGATATACAGGAAGCAATAAGAGGTAAGCGAAAACACAGCGATATAGGGGAAGGTATGACAGGTGTGCGAAAACACAATTATGTTGGGGAAGCTATGAGAGGTACGTGAAAACACAGTGATATAGGGGAAGTTCTGAGAGGTGTGTGAAATACGTCGATATAGGGGAAAGTATGAGAGAGGAGCGGAAACCAGCTAAAAAGGGGAAACTATGAGAGGTGCGTGAAAACACAACGATATTGGGGAAGCTATGCGAGGTGCGCGAAAACATGGCAATATAGGGGAATTTATGGGATGTGTGCGAAAACACAGCGATATAGTGGAAGGTATGGGAGGTACGCGACAACATAGCAATATAGGGGAAGCTATGAGAGCTGCTTGATAACACGGTGATATAGGGGAAGGTATGAGAGGTGCTCAAAAACACAACGATATAGGGGAAGCTATGGGAGGCGCATGAAAACACAGCGATATAGGGTAAGTTCTGAGAGGTGCGTGAAACATGCAGATATAGGGGAAGCTATGAGAGGTGTGCGAAAACACAGCGATATAGGGGAAGCTATGCGAGGTGCGCCAGAACACGGCTATATGGGGGAAGATATGAGAGGTGCGCAAAAACACAGCAATTTGGGGAAAGCAATGAGAGGTGCGCGAAAACATCGCAATATATGGGAAGCTATGAGAGGTGCGTGAAAACACGGCAAAATAGGGAAAGCTATGGGAGGAGAGTGAAAACATAGCAATATAGGGGAAGCTACGGGAGGTGCGTGAAAAGACGGCGATAACGTAGAAGGCATGAAAGATGCGCAAGAATACAGCAATGTAGGGGAAGCTATGCGAAGTGCGCCAGAACACGGCAATATGGGGGAAGATATGAGAGGTGCGCAAAAATATGGTGATTTGCGGAAAGCGATGAGAGGTGCGCGAAAACATCACAATTTATGGGAAGGTATAAGAGGAGCGCGAAAACACAGCGAAAAAAGGGAAGCTATGGGAGGTGTGTGAAAACACAGCGATACAGGGGAAGGTATGAGAGGTGCGTGAAAACACATCGATATAGTGGAAGGTAGGTGAGGTGCGCGAAAACAGCGATATAGGAGAAGCTATATGAGGTGCGTGAAAATACAGCGATCTAGGGGAAGGCATGAGAAGTGTGTGAAAACACATCGATACAGGGGAAGCTACGAGAGGTGCGCGAAAACACATCGATATAGTGGAAGCTATGAGAGGTGCTCAAAAACACAACGATGCGTGACCACAAGACCATAAACGTGAAGATATGAGAGGTGCTTGACAACACGTCAATATAGGGGAAGCGATGAGAGGAGCGCGAAAATGCAGCGATATAGGGGAAACTATGAGAGGTGCGAGAAAACATAGCGATATAGGCTGTGTTTTTGCACATCACTCATACCTTCCTTTGTATTGCGGTGTTTTTGCACACCTCCCATAGCTTCCCCAATATCATTGTGTTTTTGCACACACCTTCCCCTATATCGCGTGTTTTCCTGTACCTCTAATATCTTCCCCTATATCGCTGTGTTATCAAGCAGCTCTCATAGCTTCCACTATATTGCTATGTTGTCACGTACCTCCCATAGATATTAGAGGTACAGAAAACACAGCCATAATAGGGAAGCTCTGGAAGGTGCACAAAAACACAACGATAAGGGGAAGGTATGGGAGGTGTGCGAAAACACAGCGCTATAGGGGAAGCTATGAGTGGTGCGCAAAAATATCGCAATATATGGCAAGCTATGAGACGTGTGAAAAAACAGCGATATAGCGGAAGCTATGGGAGGTATGCTACAACACAGCAATATGAGAAAGATTCGAGAGGTACACGAAAACACGGCGATATACAGGAAGCAATAAGAGGTAAGCGAAAACACAGCAATATAGGGGAAGGTATGACAGGTGTGTGAAAACACAATTATGTTGGGGAAGCTATGGGAGGTGCGTGAAAACACAGCGATATAGGGGAAGTTCTGAGAGGTGTGTGAAGTACGTCGATATAGGGGAAGGTATGAGAGAGAAGCGGAAACTCAGCTAAAAAGGGGAAGGTATGAGAGGTGCGTGAAAACACAACAATATTGGGGAAGCTATGGGAGCTGCATGAAAACACTGCGATATAAGAGAATGTATCAGCGGTGAGCGAAAACACAACGATGTAGGGGAAGCTATATGAGGTGCGTGAAAACACAGTGATTTAGGGGAAGCTATGGGAAGTGTGCGTAAACATGGCGATACAGGAGAAGCTATGAGAGGAGCGCGAAAACACGGCCATATTGGGGAAGGTATGGGAGGTGTGTGAAAACACAGCACTATAGTGGAATATATGAGACGTGCGCGAAAACACGGCGATATAGAGGAAGATATGTAAGGTGCGCGAAAATAGGAATATATGGGAATTTATGGGACGTGTGCGAAAACACAGCGATATAGTGGAAGGTATGGGAGGTACGCGACAACATAGCAATATAGGGGAAGCTATGAGAGCTGCTTGATAACACGGCGATATAGGGGAAGTTCTGAGAGGTGCGTGAAACATGCAGATATAGGGGAAGCTATGAGAGGTGAGCGAAAACACAGCGATATAGGGGAAGGCATGCGAGGTGCACGAAAACACAGCGATATAGGGGAAGGTATGAGAGGTGCGTGAAATCACGGCGATATAGGGGAAGGTATGAGAGGTGCGTGAAATCACGGCGATATAGGGGAAGGTATGAGAGGTGCGCGAAAAAACAGTGATATAGGGGAAGGGATGGGAGATGCGCAAACACAGGGCGACATACGTAAAGGTATGAGAGGTGCTTGAAAACAGGTCGATATAGGGGAAGCGATGAGAGGTGCATGAAAACACTGCGATATACAGGAAGCAATAAGAGGTAAGTGAAACACAGCGATATAGGGGAAAGTATGACAGGTGTGCGAAAACACAATTATGTTGGGGAAGCTATGGGAGGTGCGTGAAAACACAGCGATATAGGGGAAGTTATGAGAGGTGTGTGAAATACGTCGATATAGGGGAAGTTATGAGAGAGGAGCGAAAACTCAGCTAAAAAGGGGAAGTTATGAGAGGTGTGTGAAAACACAACGATATTGGGGAAGCTATGCCAGGTGCGCGAAAATATGGCGATATAAAGGAAGCTATGGGAGCTGCATGAAAACACTGTGATATAGGAGAATGTATCAGTGGTTCGCGAAAATGCAGCGATGTAGGGGAAGCTATGCGAGGTGCGCCAGAACACGGCAATATGGGGGAAGATATGAGAGGTGCGCAAAAACACAACGATTTGGGGAAAGCTATGAGAGGTGCACGAAAACGTTGCAATATATGGGAAGCTATGAGAGGAGCGCGAAAACACGGCGAAAAAGAGGAAGCTATGGGATGTGTGTGAAAACACAGCGATATAGGGTAAGTTATGAGAGGTGCGTGAAAACATATCAATATGATGGAAGATATGTGAGGTGCGCGAAAACACAACAATTTAGGGGAAGCTATGAGAGGTCTGCGAAAACACGACGATGTAGGAGAATGTATGAGAGGCGTGTGAAAACACGGCGATACAGGTGAAATTATGAGATGTGAGCGAAAACACAGGGATATTGGGGAATCTATGGGAGGAGCACCAAAACACAGCGATATAGGGGAAGGTATGGGAGGTGTGCGGAAACGTGGCAATATAGGGGAAGGTATGAGAGGTGCACGAAAACACAGCGATACAGTGGAAGTTATCAGAGTTGCGTGAAAACATGACGATAAAGTGAAATGTATGAGAGGTGCGCAGAAACACGGCTATATAGGGGATGGTATGAGAGATAAGTGAAAACACAGCTAAAAGGGGGAAGGTCTGAGAGGTGTACGAAAACACGGCGATATAGGGGTAGCTATGAGAGGTGCGCGAAAACGCAGCGATATATGGGAAGCCATGGGAGGTGCGTGATAACAGAGTGATATAGGGGAAGGTATGAGGAGTGCGAGAAAACATAGCGATATAGGAGAAGCTATGGGAAGTGCGCAAAAACACAGCGTTATAGGGGAAGTTATCAGAGGTGCGTGAAAACATGGCGATATAAGGGAATGTATGAGAGGTGCGCAGAAACACGGCTATATAGGGGATGGTATAACATTGCAATATATGACAAGCTATGAGAGGTGTGCGAAAACAGCGAGAAAGCGGAAGCTATGGGAGGTATGCAACAACATAGCAATATAGTGGAAGCTACTTGATAACACAGCGATATAGGGGAGATATTAGAGGTACAGGAAAACACGGTGATATAGGGGAAGGAGTGAGAGGTGTGCAAAAACACAATGATATTGGGGAAGCTATGGGAGGTGTGCAAAAACACAGCAATACATAGGAAGGTATGAGTGATGCGCGAAAACACAGTCATAATTGGGAAGCTATGGAAGGTGCACAAAAACACAGCGATAAGGGGAAGGTATGGGAGGTGTGCGAAAACACAGCGCTATAGGGGAAGCTATGAGAGGTGCGCAAAAACATCGCAATATATAGCAAGCTATGAGAGGTGTGAAAAAACAGCGATATAGCGGAAGCTATGGGAGGTATGCTACAACACAGCAATATGGGAAAGATTTGAGAGGTGCACGAAAACAGGGCGATATACAGGAAGCAATAAGAGGTAAGTGAAAACACAGCGATATAGGGGAAGGTAAGACAGGTGTGCGAAAACACAATTATGTTGTGGAAGCTATGGAAGGTGCGTGAAAACACAGCGATATAGAGGAAGTTATGACAGAAATACGTCGATATAGGGGAAGGTATGAGAGAGGAGTGAAAACTCAGCTAAAAAGGGGAAGTTATGAGAGGTGTGTGAAAACACAACAATATTGGGGAAGCTATGCCAGGTGCGCGAAAACATGGCGATATAAAGGAAGCTATGGGAGCTGCATGAAAACACTGTGATATAGGAGAATGTATCAGTGGTTCGCGAAAACGCAGCGATGTAGGGGAAGCTATGCGAGGTGCGCCAGAACACGGCAATATGGGGGAAGATATGAGAGGTGCGCAAAAACACAGCGATTTGGGGAAAGCGATGAGAGGTGAATGAAAACGTTGCATTATATGGGAAGCTATGAGAGGTGCGCGAAAACACAGCGAAAAAGAGGAAGCTATGGGATGTGCTTGAAAACACAGCGATATAGGGTAAGTTATGAGAGGTGCGTGAAAACATATCAATATGGTGGAAGATATGTGAGGTGCGCGAAAACAGCAATTTAGGGGAAGCTATGAGAGGTCTGCGAAAACACGCGTTATAAGGGCAGGTATGAAAGGTGCACAAAAACACAACGACATAGGGGAAGGTATGCGAGCTGGGCGAAAACACAGTGATATAGGGGAAGCTATGAGAGGTGCGCGAAAACACGGCGATATAGAGGAAGGTACGACAGGTGCGCGAAAATACATCAATATAGGGGAAGCTACGAGAGATGCGCGAACACATCGATATAGTGGAAGGTATGAGATTTCCGCAAAAACACAACGATATAGGAGAAGCTGTGAGAGATGCGCTAAAACACGGTGATGCAGGGGAAGCTATGAGAGGTGTGCGAAAACGCAGTGATATATGGGAAACTACGGGAGGTGCGCAAATACAGAGGCATATAGGGGAAGATATCAGAGGTGCATGAAAACACAGCGGTATATGGGAAGCTATGGGAGGTGCACGACAACAGATCGATATAGGGGAAGGTATCAGAGGTCCACGAAAACACAGCGATATAGGGGAAACTATGAGAAGTGTGCGAAAACATGGCAATATAATGGACGCTATGTGAGGTGCGTAAAAATGCAGTGATCTAGGGGAAGCCATGAGAGGTGTGTGAAAACATCGCCATATATGGCAAGCTATGAGAGGTGTGAGAAAACAGTGAGAAAGCGGAAGCTATGGGAGGTATGCGAAAACACAGCAATTTAGGGGAAGCTATGAAAGCTGCTTGATAACACAGCGATATATGGGAAAGTATGAGAGGTGCGCGAAAACACATCAATACAGTGGTAGGTATGAGAGGTGCGCAAAAACACAATGATATAGGGGAAGGTATGCGAGGTAAGCGAAAACAGAGTGATATAGGGGAAGCTATGGGTGGTGTGCAAACACAAGGCGATATACGTGAAGGTATGAGAGGTGCTTGAAAACACGTCGATATAGGGGATGTGATGAGAGGAGCATGAAAATGCAGCGATATAGGGGACGGTATGAGAGGTGCGTGAAAACACAGCGATATAGGGGTAGGTATGCGAGGTGCAAGAAAACACAGCCATATAGGGGAAGGGATGATAGGCATGCGAAAACACAGCAATATAGCGGAAGGTATGAGAGGTGTGCGAAAATGCAGCGATATATGGGAAGCTGTGGGATGTGCACGAAAACAGAGCGATTTGGGGGAAGTTATGAGAGGTGCGTGAAAACATCGTAATATATGGGAAGCTATCAGAGGTGCGCGATAACACAGCAAAAAATGGGAAGCTATGGGAGGTGCGTGAAAACACAGTGATATAGGGGAAAGTATGAGAGGTGTGCGAAAACACATCAATATAGGGGAAGGTATGCGAGGTGGGTGAAAACACAGCAACATAGGGGAAGCTATGGGAGGTGCGTGAAAACACAGCGATATAGGGGAAAGTATGAGAGGTGTGCGAAAACACATCAATATAGGGGAAGGTATGCGAGGTGGGTGAAAACACAGCAACATAGGGGAAGCTATGAGAGGTCAGCAAAACATGGCGATATAGGGGAAGGTATGAGAGGTGCACGAAAACACATCGATAGAGAGGAAGCTACGAGAGGTGCGCGAAACACATCGATATAGTGGAAGATATGAGAGGTGCGCAAATACACAACGATATAGGGGAAGGTATGAGAGGTGCGCGAAAACACAGCACTATAGGGGACGCTATGAGAGGTGCGCCAGAACACGGCTATATGGGGGAAGATATGAGAGGTGCTCAAAAACACAGCGATTTGGGGAAAGCGATGAGAGGTGCGCGAAAACATCGCAATATATGGGAAGCTATGAGAGGTCTGCGAAAACACAGCGAAAAAGGGGAAGCTGTGGGAGGTGGGTGAAAACACAGCGATATAGCGGAAGGTATGAGAGATGCGCGAAAACACATCGATATAGTGGGTGTTATGTGAGGTGCGCGAAAGCACAGCGTTATAGGGGAATCTATGAGAGGTCTACGAAAACACGTGTTATAGGGGCAGTTATGAGAAGTGCGCAAAAGCACATCGATACAGGAGAAGCTATGAGTGGTGCACGAAAACACAGCGATATAGGGGAAGCTATGAGAGGTGCACGAAAACACACCGATATAGAGGAAGGTATGAGCGGGGCACGAAAAACACGACGACATAGGAGAGGTATGCGAAGTGCGTGAAAACACAGCGATATAGGAGAAGCTTTGAAATGGTGCGTGGAAACATGGCGATATAGGGGACGCCATGAGAGGTGTGTGAAAACATCGCCATATATGGCAAGCTATAAGAGGTGCACGAAAACAGTGATATGGCGGAAGCTATGGGAGGTATGCGAAAACACAGCAATATAGGGGAAGCTATGAAAGCTGCTTGATAACACAGCAATATAGGGGAATGTATGAGAGGTGCGTGAAAACACAATGATATAGAGGAAGGTATGAGAGGTAAGAGAAAACAACGATATAGGGGAAGCTTTGAGAGGTGCGCAAAAACACAGCGATAATGGGGAAGCTATGAGAGGTGCACAAAAACACAGCGATACAGGGGAAGCTATGTTAGGAGCGTGAAAACACGGTGATATAGGACAAGGTATGAGAGGTGCGCGAAAAGACAGAGATATATGGGAAGCTATGGAAGGTGTGTGAAAACAGGACGATATAGGGCAGTTATGGGAAGTGCGCAAAAACACAGCGATGTAGGGGAAGCTATGCGAGGTGCGCGAAAACACACCGATACAGAGGAAGGTATGAGCGGTGCGTGAAAACATGGCGAAGTAGGGGAATGTATGAGAGGTGTGCGAAAACACAGCGATATATGGGAAGGTATGGGACATGCACGAAAACAGAGCGACATAGGGGAAGGTATGAGAGGTGCACGAAAACATAGCGATTTAGGGGAAGGTATAAGAGGGAGGCGAAAACACGGCCGTATAGCGAAAGCTATGGCAGGTGCGCGAAAAGACATCAATATAGGGGAAGCTCTGAGATGTGCGCGAAAACACAGCTATATAGGGGAAGCTATGGGAGGTGTGCGAATACACAGCGATACAGCAGAAGGTATGAGATGTGCGCAAAAACAGAGCAATATAGTGGAAGCTATGGGAGGTGCGTGAAAACACAGCAATATATGGGACGGTATGCGAGGTGCATGAAAACACAGTGATATTGGGGATGGAATGAGAGTTGCACAAAAACACATCGATATGCGGGAAGCTATGAGAGGTGCGCGAAAACATGGCGCTATAGGGGAAGCTATAAGAGGTGAGCGAAAACACAGCGATATAGGGGAAGCTATGGGAGGTGTGCAAAAACACAGCGATATAGGGGAAGGTATGAGAGGCACGCGAAAACACAGCAATACTTGGGAAGCTATGGGAGGTGCGTGAAGAAACAGCAAAATAGGGGAAGGTATGCGAGGTGCGCAAAAACACAGTAATGTAGGGGAAGCTATGGGATGTGCATGAAAACACAGCAATATTGGGGAAGTTATGAGAGGTGCACAAAAATACATCGATATACGGGAAGCTACGAGAGGCATGCAAAAACACATCGGTATTGGGGAAGCTACAATAGGTGCGTG